>NC_138768.1:759524444-759769444 GCF_965119305.1 Pelophylax lessonae
ATGGAACAGATAAAGCAATCTTGGGAGAATTACCATTTTAATAATGGCTGCTCTCCCAAACCATGAAAAAAACCTGGTATGCCACTGTTTCAAATCTAATTCGATCTGTTTAAGTAATGGCAAAAAGTTTTTAGAATACAAAGTTTCCAAACTCGGAGTTATCCAAACACCCAAATATTTTAGGGCTCCCGTAACCCATCTAAGGGGGCTTTTTTGTCTTATTTGTAACAGTTTATTCTCTGGTATGTTTAAATTGAGTACTTCGGATTTCGAATAATTTATACGAAAATTTGATATATAGCTATATTTTTCAAAAGCTTTCATCAGATTTGGCATTGTGATCAATGGCTGTGTTACATAAAATAACAAATCGTCTGCGTATGCCGCTACTTTATACGTATTCTCTTTAACTTTCATCCCTTGTATTGATTCATCTGCCCTTATATGTCTCAAGAAGGGTTCTATCGTCAAAATAAATAATAATGGTGACAACGGGCATCCCTGTCGGGTCCCATTTTTTATAGTGATTGGTTCTGAAAAAAGATGGTTTATTTTAATTCTTGCCGTTGGGCATTGATAAAGTGAGGCTATCCAACTCAACATTTTAGGGGGAAAATTCACATATTTGCAGGTTGCCAACAAAAAGTCCCATGCTACTCTGTCGAAGGCCTTCTCTGCATCTGTTGATACAAGAAGGCCCTCGACATTTCGCTGTTGGGTATAATGTATCAAGTTAAGCGTCTTGATAACATTATCTTTAGTCTCTCCGCCCACTACAAAACCCACCTGGTCCTCCATTATTATTGTAGACAAATTTGGTTTAATTCTGTTAGCCAGTACCTTAGAAAATAGCTTCAGATCCGTATTCAACAGAGAAATGGGTCTGTAGTTAGCGCATTCATGTGTTGATTTCCCAATTTTGGGGATAACTGCTATGTGTGCATGGAGGAATGCAGGTGAGGCCTGCAGAGGGTCCATGAGGGAGTTCAAAGCCGGTACCAGTTGAGGTAATAAAATATCTGCATATTGTTTATAGTATACGGAGCTAAATCCATCAGGGCCCGGGCTTTTATTTGGTTTAATTTCTTTCAGTGCCAGACGTAGTTCCGTCTCTGTAATAGGTTGATCCAAATCATTACTCACTTCCTCTGTGAGTTTTGGAAGTCCACTATTCGCCAAGTAAGCTGCAATATTGGTAGCTCTGTTGCCCGTAAAATCCGGGGATCTATGTTGTGGTGCAACATTATACAGAGACGAACGTGTGAAATTGTGCTGCAATTTTATCCGCTGCTGATTCTACTTTACCTGCTGCATTCCTAACGCCTGTTATAGTGTTAGAGTTCTGATCAATTCTAAGGGCCCTCGCAAGAAATCTTCCACTCTTATCTCCGTGTTCATAGTAGATCCCCTTTCGAAAGAAAAATAGACTTTTGGCTTTTGTCTCGATTATCTGTTGGAGTTCTTTCCGTTTCTGTAACAACTCAGTTGCGACATTTACTGATAAAGATCTTTTATGCATTTTTTCTAAATTGGAGATTGAATGCATGAGCGTTTGAACCACTTTTTCTCTTTCTTTTTTCCGTTGTGAGCCTAATTTAATTAGTTCTCCCCTTATAACACTCTTATGTGCCTCCCATCTAACCATCGAGGTGGTCTCTTGTAATGTGTTTAAACTAAAATAAGATTGTATTTGTTGTGTTATCTGGGAGTTAATATCTGGGTCCGCAATTAGCTCAGCATTCAGTCTCCAATTGAAAGCTCTGGGAGTCTTATTTGTTTTTAAAGTTACGGATATCGGTGCATGGTCCGAAAGTACCTGTGTCCCAATCCGTGCTTGTGAAAGGTTCTCTATATCCCGTTGTGTAATAAATAGATAATCGATACGTGCATATCTATTGTGTATCGCTGAATAATGGGTAAAATCTCTGTCATCGGGATGTAAGGTCCTCCATGAGTCTACCAAATTCAATGAATGGATTAATTCTTTTATCCGGGCCAGGGTCTTATACCGTGTGCACGAACTTTTTTTTGAGGCATCCTGCAATGGGTGGAGTGGTATATTTAAATCGCCCCCCATTATCACTCGTCCTCTAGCAAATCCCAAAAGCATATTTACCATATTCTGACAGAATCCCAGTTGTGACCTATTCGGGAAGTATACGTTTGCGAGAGTCGTGGGAATTCCTGCATATGTCCCTCTCACAAATGCATATCTTCCATTGGGGTCCAATAAAGATGTGTCCACTTGAAAACCCGCTGTCTTACTAATCAATATAGATACCCCTTTTGTTTTATCTGTCGGATTGGTTGCGTGAAACGCCGTGGAGAAATATGCTGAGGTCAATTTTGGCATGTTAGTTTGTTTAAAATGTGTCTCCTGCAAAAATACAAAATGTGGTTTCACCTTTTTCAACTCTCTAAGCACAAAATGCCTTTTTTCTGGGATATTTAGGCCTTGTATATTATGGGATAATACCGTGATATGTTTGCCTACCGATTTATAAGTCATGGTTAATACCTTATTTCAGTTACTCTTGTCCGACTCGGTGCCTCCCTATCTCCTCCTACCCTTCACCAAAAAACCAACCAAGGAAAAAGAAAGAGGAGAGAGAAAAAAAAAAAAAAGGAACACCCCACTAGTATAACCCAGTGATAAGCAAAGCTTTGATAGTAGATAGTGCTCTGCCTTAAGAAAAGAGTATCTAGGTTCCAAAATCACAGAGTGGCTAAATGTCTGTGATTAAGTTTCAGAGAAAGGAAAGCGGGGGTGTTACTCGGTTCTCAATTTAGAACCGAGCAAAACCCCTGGTGGGGGTTAGTGGGAGACTAACACGAGTAGAAAAAGCACTCAATACCAGTGCTGATGGATCCCAAAAAAAAAAAAAAGGGGAAAGGGAACACAAATCCCCTTTCATACTCCACATCAGCACTGACTCACAAATTATTCTATATATAATAGCTCTAACACACGGAAAACAGCTCCTTCAAAAAATAAAAATTGTTTGCGAGGCAGACGGTGAATCAGAAAGGGACGGGGAGGGGAAATACAAAGGGGAAGAAAAAAAAAAAAAAAGGGGGGAAGAGGGGGCCGGGAATCCTCCCCCCCCCACTCACCCCCTTCATCTCAAAGAAAAAAAAGTAAGGGTCCCTTCCCTCCCGTCTCCCTCTATACTTGGCTACTTCAAAATATATATTCTCCTTTTTTCTTTTTCCTCTATCTTCTTTTTACTGCAAAGCGTCTCTGTTTCTATTTTCCAGTTCTATTGCTCCTGCTTTTCTTGTTCTGGGGTCTTTTTTCTGGTGATTGTCTAGGTGAATGTCCATCATCCTCGTTTAATACGGGTAGTTTATATTCCTGGTACCACTCCGAGAGTTCCATTATTGGAATCTGTAAGCCTTCACAGAATTCGCCCAAATCATTGGGAGATCTAAGAGTATGCATTTTGCCCTGTAAAGTCACTGTTAGTGCAAAGGGAAACCTCCATTGATATTTCAGATCTTTTTCCCGCAAAACTGTTAAGAGGGGACGTAAAGCTCTTCTGTTCCTCAGAGTGATCTGAGAAAGATCCTGAAATATCTGCACCTGTATTTCTTTATATTTAATTTCACCTTTTTGTCTTGCTTTATACATAATCTCCTCTTTCACTTGAAAGCTTTGAAAACAACATATAATGTCTCTAGGAGGCCCATTGTCTGCACCTTTGGCCCGCAGTGTTCTGTGTACTCGTACAAAATCAATTGTTGCATCTTCATGTCTCTCCAATAATGAATTAAACATTTTTTGCAAGGTATGATGTATTTGATCCTGCATAACATCCTCCGGGATACCTCTTATTCTTAAATTACAGCGTCTCCCTCTGTTGTCCAAGTCCTCAAGATTCTTATTGATCTCAATCAGATGCGCCGCATGGGAAACAGCTATATGCTCTAATCTTCCAATTGACCTATCTCTATGGGCGCCCGCCTGTTCAACCACCAAAAATTGCTCAGAAAGTTTAAGGAAGTCTGTTTTTAAATCGGTAATGGCCGCTGACAAAGTGGACTTAATATCTGCTGCAATGTTATTCATCACGGTGAGTGTAAGAGGGGGATCCTCCATGGACCCTTTGCTTACCCCTTCCTCCGATGAGTGCTGGGAGTACTCACTGTTTTCCTCCTCTCCGTCGGTCAGCGCCATCTTGTCCACCCTCATGCCGCTCCTCATGGCTGTTTGGGACTTGAATAGGTCTGGAATGTTACGGTTTGCCATCGCCGAGGATGTCCGCTGCTGTTTGCTGCTCTGTGCAGTGTAGTGTGTGTGACGGGACACCCTGCCCATCATCCGGGGCCATCTATGGCGCCAAGCCTCACGCCTCTGTTGTGGAGCTGCTCACCTCCCGCTACTCCTCAGTGTGCTGCCTTCCGCATCGTGCGTCAAGCCACGCCCGGCAACAACTTTTCTTCTTTTCAGGCAGAATCCCTAAAATATGGGAGTGCTGGTTATTTATTTAGCGAGTGGTAGGGCTCTACCTAGCTTAGATGTACAGTCATTTTAACTTTTGGGCTATCCTTTGAACCTTAGCAGCCCCAATTCTCTTCTTTTCGGGTCCCATGTCATTGGTCCTTGTTCCTCCCCCCCTGTGGAGTGCCCCCAGTAGCAAGCCTCTTGCTATGGGGAACTCCAACAGGCTTTTTCCCGAGCCACACTCCGGTAAATTGGCATTGTCCAGTCACACACGGATCGGGTCTTGACCCCGCCACCTGCTTTCTCCTCATTGGCTCACTGCCTGAAATTGACAGGAGGAGGAGCCAAAGGCTCCCACTGCTGTTTGAGTCAATGAGGGAAGAGAGACACAGGGTAGCTGATGCTCTCATTCACATCACTAGATCGAGATGGGGCTCAGGTAAGTATTAGAGGGGGGTGGGGATGCTGCAACCAAAAGGTTTTTTACCTTAATGCATGTAATGCATTAAAGCAAAAAAACATCTGCCTTTACAACCACTTTAAAACTGGATTCCTGCTATTTAGTACAAACTGACATTTTGTGTGTGTATTTCAGAATTTTGTCTTGTTTGTTTGGTGTGAATTGTAATTATAAGTCACTTTCTCACTGCAAGAAATACAGTGTTGGGGAGTGAAGTTCTTGGGTGGTGAATTAATTACTCATACCTATTATACAAAAGTCCAAAGGAAAGGTTTCAGCAGTCTTTTAAAATGTATTCAAGTTTCGATGGCAGCAATTGCAGACATATTATGCTCTTTATCAGTTCACAGGTCCTGTAACCTGCTAAGGGGCATGGCATGCCTAAAACCAGAGATCACTGGTTCCAGAGAGAGACCCAGGGCTCTTCTCTAAAGCATGCTGGCAGGGGAAAGGCTTTTCTACTCAGGCTGTGGCTACATCAAAAGAAAAAAAACTGTAAGACTATGTACATCTTTTGTTATAATGCAAAATATATTTAACTAATTGAAACTGAACATTCGGTTGGACTTTTAATGCATATGTGTGTGGAAGTACCAATAACCTGTGCTGCTTTTTGGAAGAGCGCTCCTGTTAAATGGTTTATTTTTTAGTACTCCTTGTTATCAGAACAGTGTGAGGTCAAGTATGCACTTGCAGTTGGCTTCATTTGAACACAATCTTGACATCTTTCATTCTCTGCTGGCTGCTATGTATTTTACGCTGGTTTGACTATTATACTCCTAATATTTGTCTAACACTAAATGTTGATTGAGAACTTATGTTAATCTATAGTAGCAACCTATGGATTTAGATATTCAAAAGAAAAAAATTAAACAGAAAAATGAACACAATCTGTTTACTGTACTGAACTGAGAATTCAGTTCTAAAATTATATAGTAGAATGTGTTTATGCTGGTCACATTCTTTTTACTTTTTTATGTATGTTGTAAATGTTAGAGAATACGCATATTAGCTTATGTTATCTTTTATATGTCTTCTGTTAGCTTCCATTAGTGCAGTGGGTGTTACATGAAGGGAGATCATTTGGAACCTAATGCAAGTATGTCAGCCAGTAAGTCTCAGCTTCCCAACTATGCCCAGCTACAGGGTCCCTTTTACAGCACAACACCAGACCAAAATACAATATATTTAGGCACAACCTAAGATATGTCTGTTGTCATTTAAAAACAAGTAAAGTGGATGTAAAAGCTAACTGAATGACATTTTCTAAAGCACCGTATCACAAATTACTGCCCTTTATATACACTACAGTATGTTGTGAAAAGTATTGGGATGCCTGCCTTTAAACGCACATGAACTTTAATGGAATCCCAGTCTTAGTCTAACCATGGCCATCTTGAGTAAGGGCAGATGATTCATGTAGCGTTTACTGTCTGGATTCCATTTGCCCTTAGCTCAGGCATGCAGGCAGGAGAGTTTGCTTAGCTGAGTCCCTCCTTCCTCCTCCAGCTAAAAGAAAACAAATACCCATAAAGACTCCTGGGATGTATGACATCATTTTGCCAAAGCCGGAAATCAGGAAGAAACTGAAGAAATGTAAAAAGGTAAAAACAAGTAAATATAATATACCTTCCTGTTTATTTACTAATGCTAGCAGCAAAGGAATTAAAAAAAATTAATGTTGACTAAGAAAGTTTAGTTTTGCTTTAAATAAACTGTTACACAATATACATTCAGCTTAGTAGAAATATTTCTTGTAAAACTTTATCAGTTAATTTTTTCTAACTTTTTACCCTCAATGTCTCAATTTTAATAATCAGTTGACACCAGTGATTCAATATAACTTGCTTTATTTGTACAAACAATGCATACACAAGACTGAATATTGTCTGAAGACTGCAATAGAGTTTTAATATAATACCTCTATAACAAAAGGTAACTAAGTTAAACATTTATGAAAATATAAATCTCTGCTTAGGGAAATGCTCCCAACAATACAAAGTTTACATAAAAACATTCAGTATCATCTATCAATTGCAAACAAGATAGGAAAAAATCATTCAAGTCACTGAATATACTATATTGGCTTGTACACAAAACACAGATGTATCACAATGGCCTTTATTTAATAACAAAGTGCACAGGGCGATGCTTCACAGTGGCTCCTTGCAACTAATCAGTGGCCAGTCTCAAGCTGCTAGTTGTTGGCCAAATTAAGGTTGACCTGTGGTTGGCTGCAATGAGTTACTGCATGCATTGCTACTCTTTTGCAATGTGTTATTTAAAGGTAAGTCTACCTAAAACTGATATTTCACTTCTGGGTCGCTGATGATTGACTGAATCATTCACTAGCTTCTTATTTGTCTTGGAGACTTCAGAAAAAAGATGCCAAATTTTGAAGGGCTATTGCAATCCTTTAATGAGTCACAGGGATTTTGCTTGTAATGGATTGAGGGAGGATCTAGAAACTAAAATGCAGTGCTCTCATTATCAGCCCTTAAGAGATAAAGGAAACCGAAACTGGCATAACTTCTCCAAAATCCATTGAAAAAATATGTAGTTTTTTGAGTGAGCATGTGGCTCACTCCCCCTTTCCCATATGGCAGTAAAATGCAGTGCTCTCATTATCAGCCCTTAAGAGATAAAGGAAACCGAAACTGGCATAACTTCTCCAAAATCCATTGAAAAAATATGTAGTTTTTTTTCAGCAACTTAGTTTGGGAGGACATTGGAAGATTCACTTGCCATGTTCTTATTTTTTTGGCTCAAGAGTAAGTATTTCCCTATAATATTGTGCACGCTCTGCAAGTTTCTAAAGTTACCATTTTCTTTTGCTACTCCTCTGCCACTCTACTCAACTGCCCAGAATTGGAAAAATGTCTATGAATTTCTTTCCTAGTCCTATGTGTCTGCACTTAGCTAATTATAAGGTACTTAGCACTGCCATATGGGAAAGGGAGAGTGAGCCACATGCTCACTCATACCCAAAGGTTCTGGGTATTTCACTTCATGCCTGGTAAAAAGGCAGAGTGAGAAGGAATGGGGGTGAAATGTGGGGTGCAAGTAAATGAAAGTATATGCGGTTGGGGTAGGGATGAGCTAAGTGAAGCATTTGCATGGGCAAAGGAAACATTTTCTTTAAGTAAACATGGGGCACTTGGCCAAAACTTGGATTCTGTTGAAAATATCTTGCTACTGGAAGTCAGAGTTTATATAGCAGCATGTGATTCGACTTGCAAACACCACAAAATGAAATATCAGTCTTTGGTGGAGCAGACTTTTCAATAATGCCTATTGTATCTTAGCTGGGCATGTCCCATCATAGAATCTATTCAAGCAGGTACTCAATGCCTGACAATCTTATTTAATATAATTCCTTTGAAAAGCTGGGAAAAACCATGCCATGTCATACATACACTATATTAGTTTAATGCAAAATCTCCATAAACATTTGATAACATATTGGATCGAAACGGAATTTTAAAAAAGTTGAAAACAGTCAATAGCTGTATGTTAAACATCTCATTCAGCACATCAAATATAAGTAAGAAATTCACTAGAAATTCAAAACATTATAGAACCTTTGGATATATCATTTGATATAATAGACTATTTTTGACAATATGCAGGCATTATGACAATCCCAGAGTATTAGGTTGGTCATTTGATCTGTATGTAACACAGAATAGAACAGAATTTTTAAGGCAGATGTCAAAATTAAACTATTGCAGGTCCACAAATGCAATGTTTTTGGTGATATAGTTTGACAGTTTATAATTGACTGATAAAGCTGATCTTGTATTAAGATCTTCTTTTAAAATATTCTTTCTGACTAGCAATCATCCACTACAATAAATCAGTAGATTTAAACTTGGCTATGGAGAGCCTATATCAGAGAGTATCACACCATTGTAATGATATTTAGGATTAAAAAAATGTGTAATATTTTTAATTTTAAGTTCCTGTTAAAGATGTGATAAAACATTTCTTTATACCCTGATGCCAACTCCAGAAAATGTGTGTTTAATTTTGGATAGAGTAAATCTCTGTCTGTTTTTATTGCTGTTTGTACCCTCACTGGGGAGATTTACCCTCACTTCCTGTCCTAGTGGCAGGGAATCAAAAGGACAGCAAGTAATGGGGAAGGTTTAGAACCTCTGAAAAGTTTTTATTGCTGTCATTGTCTTTCTGTCCTGGTGACCCCTTCCCCTAATTTCTTGAGGGACATGTTTACAATTGGGACATGGACAGCAATACCAAGTAGGTAGAAATTCTAAGTTTCCCCTTAGTATCCAAAGCTAAAAATGCTTTGCCCGGAGTTGAGCTTTGAAAGCTAATTTTTCATTTCAATCACATCCTGATGCTTCTCCAGGTACTGTCAGTAATATTTTGTCGTTTATTTAGTTATTATTTTCTATTTAAATGAAAACACCTAGCTTTAGACTCATTATACTTGGATACACACATATCTCTACCCAGTTTTAACACTGCAGTTGCAGTTACCATTAACTTAGGCTGTCCACGTATGGGCAGATGCATTAAGGAGAACAGTGGGTGGGTTGTTTCTGACTTGGCTTGAAGTGAGGCAGACATGCTGAAAGCTTTGTTTTCTTTTCTCCAGTTTCTCCAGTTTGCACTGGTGATCAACTGGTGGCTGCAAAACAAATTTCCTACAATTCGGTATATTTATAGGTCAAACCATCCTTATCTTGCTAAAACTCACATCCTAATACAATCTGGAGAACAAAAAGAACACTTCCCTTATATCAGACCAGTCAGTTCTGTGCCTTTACCTAAAACGGTGACACGTCATCTATTGCTAATCAAGTTACACTGCATAGCCCTCCTTCTACTGTGTAAGATAAGACAACAAGGGTGAAAAACAAAGGCTCTGTTATGCATTATTTTTCTTATTCAAATTGCTCTGATGTTAAGTAAAAAAAGTATTTTGTTATTAGTATAACGTCTACTGGGTACATAGTATATATACTCAATGCAAAAATTTCAGCTCAGAGAGTTCTTCCATAAATCAGGTTCCATACACATAAAGTACTGGATTTTAAAGGCAAGGAAGACAGCCCAATGAAAATTCTGGTGGCTGGAAAACATTGGTCATTTCAACCTGTCAATGATGCCCACCTAGCCCTGTATGACCAGTTTTAGGTTGGTCACAGACTTTTGATAGAAAATAACTGATTGACAGTAGATCACAGCTTTTATCAATAGTTCCCTAAACAATTACATATGCATCCTATGAACATATGTATGTACGTAATGCTGCACTGTTTGCTTTCACTGTTAGAGGGAAGTATAAGGTACTGCATGAAAATTGGCTCCTACCTCTCAACAGAAGGGCCAACTGATTCTGCAAAAGTTGCATGTATTGTGTGTTTACTGGCAAGTAATATTCAATATTCGTGGGCATTTTTAGCTGCAGCATATGATGTTGAGTCCATGACTTTGCATTCGTGGCATGGTTATGCCTTACAGCTTCTTTATTTTTATAGCTTATATAAATTATAGCTTTACAACAGGAAAACAATAAGAGCATTAAGCTTAATAATTTTAACAGTGCCTCAATAATTTTCAGTGCCTGAAATATATATATATATATATATATATATATATATATATATATATATATATATATATATAATTTAACATGACATATCTGACAACAGAGTTTTTGCTATATTTTGCTGGATATTTTTGTTTTTAAACAGTGATGCCTGAATTGTCATGGACATTTAATTAATACATGTAATTTAAGATCAGAATGGTGTGTAAACCTCTTTGTAAGCATCCATGATTTGGTGGTCTTAGTTGTTTGCCGCAAAGCTCTGTCCTCTACAGTCAATAGCAGAGCACATTTTCTCATAACAAAAATTATGTTTTTTGGTTGGAGTTGTCTCTGTTCCTTCGCCAGCATCTGACACTGTGATGGGGCTGTCTCTGGCGAATACTTCAGTGGATTCTCTCCATAAGCAGTCAGGTGCCATTTTGTATATGTAATTATTGCACTTGGGCCTGAAAATATGTGATTTGTTACTGAAAATCTGACGACTGTTGGAAGTTGCAATTTTTATTTTCAATGTGGCATCGACTCGGTCCACTACTGTGTAAGTGCCAATACTCCCGTCATCAAATCCTACAACGATATTGAGATGCCGCTGTGAAAGTGCAAGAAAAGTTGGAGTTTTATATAATGAACAAGCACCAATGCTCTTTCCATCCGCAAGTCTCATCACTATTAAACTTGAAACTGAATTGTCCTCATCATCCTCCCCATTGCGGAAGCAAATGTAGACAAGGTAACGCCCATCACAAGACAAGCTTTGTTTCCAAATAACACCTGATGCATGCACCACTCTGAGCTTTCCACTATGCAAATCGAGAACATTGAACTTTTCATCACCATGAGTGACAATCCCAAGCTTCCCATTTGGAGAGATTTCAAAATCATTCAGATTTTTCAAAAAGTTGCATGGAAGCTGCACCCTTCTACAAACTGCCTCCTCAGCCAGGCTCCAGATGCTCACAGTTTCAGTTGATGTCATGAACACAACAAAATCTGGGCAGTCTGGAATCAGTCTGAAGTTTACAATTGTTGACCCATCATCACAACAGTACTTTTTAGTTATGCTTCCTGTCCATAAACTTACAGCCAGAAGCTTGTTCTTGGTCATACCAATCATAAATGTGTTTGCAGTAGTTATAAGTGCATTCTTTAAGGCAGCTAAGATATTACAGACTTTATGGCCTGTTGCAAGCCTCCATACTCTAGATGCATTTTGCTCACAAAGAGACACTATAAATTGATCATTATGTGTTATCAACAGCTGAGATATTCTTTGACCACTAATTCTGAAAAGATTTTCCCCAGTGCCAGTATGCCAAACATATTGGTTACATTTGTCATCTGAGGTGACCAGCAAATCACCAGTGGCTGTGAGCACACAATTTTCCACATTCCCCTCATGCTTAAAGGCAGATTCAATATAACCGGTGTTAAAATTCCATTTGTGGACATAATCAGATCCATCGAGTGAGTAAATGTAATCTCCTCTGCCAGACAACAAAGCCGTATGGACAGCTCTACCTGTCTTGTCAATATTGGACATTGCCGTTAAGATATCAATATCCCAAATGGAAAGCACACCACTAACAGACAAGGACAGGAGTAAATTGTGATGGCTTGATTTCACTAATTTGACAATGTTCCCTGAGATTTCTTGTAAACTTGCCATGCATTGCCCAGTGTCTCGTCTCCATACAAATATAGATGAGGTATTTTCCATGGAAGCAATTATACAGTCAGAATTTCTGGACAGGGCAGCTGAAATAAATTTCTCATTGCGCTTTGCCCGAAATTTTTCAGAAATTTTCCACATGCGTGTATCCAAAAGTTCAATACTTAATGCTTTACAGATAAGAATTGCACTTTGGTCTTCAGATAACTCAGTGCTGATGACATCACTGTCCCCCTTGGTACAATCAAATTCTTCAGTTACTTGAGGATTGGTCATTTCCTCTGTGTTCCACACAGAGAGGCTCCCTTCATTGTCAATCATGACTGCTTCTTGATTTGAATCAAGAACGAGAATGTATTTCACAAACCCTCCAGAAAATTCAGATGTAACAGTTGACAGTTTCTCACCAGTACCCAAATGAAATATTGTGGTAGTATTGAGGTATTGTCCACAAAATGCATACATTCCATCTGAAGAACACTGAATGCAGGTTACCTCATACCAGCAATGGAAATTGTAAAGTGGCCAGCCATAAAGTAAATCTATAACATTAACATCTTTGCTTGCTTCCAACCAGGCCAGTGCGTGCGTATGTGACAATGTAAACCCATTTATAAGGTTTGGACCCCCTCCAACTCCCTTTGAACCTTTAATTTCAACTTCATATAAAAGGCAAGAGTTTAGGTTATCATAAATTAGTAGGGTGTTCTTTGCTGTGGATACAACAAGAAATTTTTCATCTGCTGTAAGCTTCATCCCCATAATTACAAACTGGGTAGTGGTGATTTGCCTTAAAAGTTGTCTTGATTCAACATCCCAGGTACTTATTGTTCCATTCTCAAGTGCAGAGATAATAATATTTGGACTGTATGTTGGGAGGATCTCAGTGATGTGCAGTGAGCTAGATGATAGTGAAATTCTTTCAGGGGTGTAGGTAACATCCATGGAAGAATGGAGTGGGACAATTGAACAGTATTTTGGTCCATCTTTGTCACATTCTAAAAGAAGGTTTCGAAATTTAGGCAAAGAACTCACAACTGGAAGAAGTATTTGCTGTAACTCAGCTGAAAGGGACCCTGGATTTTTAAGAACTTTGTTTTTAATGCTTTGAAGGGTACTTGCAAGAAACTTCAGCTCTTTTTCTTGTGAGCAATTGTATGCTATTTCAATATCACCTAGTGCCTTTTCAAACTGACCAATTTTGATCATTGTGTACAGCCAACTAAAGTTCATTGTAATCCCAGACATCATTTCATCTGTCATACCACATCTTGTCAAATGATGCAAAAGTTCTGTCATTTTTCTGTGATTCACAAAAAATATATCAGGCTGTAAAGGATTGCACTGAAATGCCCAGGGCTGTTCTGGAGCCTGCCTGTCAAATTCATTTTCATCAGGATAATGTTTTCCATCATTGTGTATGCCACTATGTTCATTTTGAATGCAATTTTCAAAATATTGATGCTCACTGTAAAAGGCTTTTTTACTTCCTCCTGACCATACACCTAAGAAGTATTCTGCCACATTGGCATGCATCTCCTGCAAATCATCATCATTATTAAGATACAATTTCTGGGCAATAAGATGAAGGTGTCTGTTTGACCAAACCAAAAGTGTAACATTCCTTACATGTCTCTCTACCAAATAGCCGGTAAGATCCTCTCTGATTTGTGCAATAATTTTATACGGTACCCTTAGAGGGTTCAATGGTTTCCCATTGGCTAATAACTCATTCATCACACTGTTATCAAGAGCTAAAATATCTTCCAGCTCTACCTCACTAAGACCTGTTTTGGCCATTGTAATGTACCCAAGTGCCCTTGACACCAATCGTAGTCCACACTTGTTCTCCAATGAGCAGAATAACTGTTCTATGTTCTCATGTACAGTCACACAAAGAGTTGAGTCATCAACATCTTTATGTGATCTCCAGTTTCGGACCTCTCTGAAAGTCAGGTTGACAAACATTGGCAAAGTGCACCTAGAGAAAGCTTCATTGACGTAAATTTGCTGACCTGATGTTACCTTCCTTTTAACCCTCAGGAGCTGATGTTTAAGTATTTGGCTGCACATTTTTCGATCCCGTGGAATAAGTTCTACATAATTGTCTTCATTGTGTATAAGGCACCTTAGTTTTTGGAGCATTCCATACTTGTTTGGCAGTGTTGATATGATTATACGAACTGTGCGAGGAAGGTGAATAGGAAGCCACCAAAGTTTTCTGGCATCTTCACTGTCTGAAAGTTGCTCAAGACTATCCAGCACAAGAACAAGGGGTTTATGAAATGAAGACTCATTCAGCAAGTTTAAAAATAGTTCCCGAAGGTCCAGGATTTTTTTTGGAATGCTCTGCAGTAAACATCGGTAATTTGCTGCAAGTTGTTCACAAAGGCTTTGCAGTAAACCATTTAATTCAGAGCTCATTCCAGTGGATCCCAGGAATCTTACAATGACCACTGGATCTGAATCTGTTCCAATTTCATCTTGAAGCCATGAAAAGGCCTGTAATACAAACAAAAGTCAAAGTTACAAAGTTTCTCTTTTATGTATTAAATGTGAGCTCATTGGACTTCAAAGTGCTTCTAAAGTCTAAAGGTTTTTATTGTTTTACCTTAATGCATTCTCTGCATTATGGAAAGAACCTAACACTGTTTGTTCCCCCCCCCCCACCGCCACCCAACACCTAACTGACTCCTGTATGGATCCAGCACTGTGCCTGGCTGCAGGTATTCTCTCCCCCTCTTTCTGGTCTAACAGGCTTTGCTGAGAACAGTGGGAGCCATTGGCTCCTGCTGCTGTCAGTCAAATCCAGTGAGCAGAATGTGAAGGGCGTGGCTGAGTCTATTGACACAAACAGCCTGGCTGGGGAGCAAGCCCACACATCTGCCCTCATAGTAATAGGCTTGCTAGGGGGCAAACACAGAAGAGAAGGAGTCAAAATTGCTAGGAGTCAAAATTGCTGGCTCGGTATAATACCATTGCACAGAGCAAGTAAGTATAAACCTTAGATTTTACAATCACTTTAAATTAAGTTTGTAGAACGGAGCAGTTATTTAATTATTTAAATACAGTTTATAATACCAGTTTCCATCAGAGAACATTCATCCTAAGAAATATACTTTCATACTGTGTATGCTTTTTAATCAGAGAAAGGTGACTGATAAGTGATTAGCACTCTTGGCTTGCAGTAATAGGGCCACTGGTTTGAACCCCAACCATGAAACTGCTTACAAGGAGTTTTCAAGTTCTCCCTGTGCTTGTGTTGGTTTCCTCCCACACTTTAAAGACATGTTGGTACGGTAAATGGCCCCTGTCTAAATAGGCCCTAGTACTTGTATGTTTTCATGTGAAGTAGGGACCTTAGACTAAAAGTTCCTTAAGGGCAGGGACTGAAGTAAATGTACAATATATGTAAAATGCTGCATAAATTATTGGTGCTCTTAAAATAATTTGTATTAAGCAAAATCCTATTCACGCACTTACTTATGTGTAAAAAGGTACAGGTTGGAAAAAAAAGAAAAAAGTAACCAGGTTTAAAGAAACAAAAAACTTTAAAAACAAAAAATGAAGACCCATTCAAAGAAACCCTGAGGTGAACAGATATGACAAAGTCTGTTGCCCACAACTCAAACAATTTGGATCTGCAATCTGACTAGGTTTTAATGACCAATAAACTGAACTGGTAAAGGGGTACTTCCACTCCTCACTAGTTCATTGCTATGCAAAATTCTGCCTGTAGGATACTGGTGCCAGTGCCCTTCCTCTTCCTTACTATTCATATTATTTATTTCATAGATATAATTACAATTTGTACCATCATGTTTTTGAGCATCCGGATTTCCCCACTAAATGGCAGGAAATTAAGAATATGTTGGAAACCACCAACAAAGACATTATTGCTAAAAAACAATCTAAATTCAACAGAGATAGATTGGCCTTTCTGGGCGGTTATGCCTATAGATGGACAACCAATTCTCAATCATCTATTAAAAATAGATTAAGACAAGTACCCAATCCGTCCTGTTCTCAAACTTATGAATTAACTGAATCTGACTCATCCAATTCTGTTTCTTTTCCTTCACAGACACCTATACATTCTTCCGGATTTCCTTCATCACGCACTCGTTCACAAAATTGCACTTGTTATGGTGGTGGGTATTCTCCCAATGACCCTAACACAAAAAGACGTCCACAACAAACTCCTAAACCAGGAAACACTCCTGGGGCACTTAGTCTTATGCCTATTCTTCAAAAGATAGTCACTAAAAGTACTAATTTGGGTACTACTCAGAGATCTACTATTCAACCTGATGATGGTTTTTTAGAGATTCAGTTGGGTACAATACCCAAGGTCACCAAACAAAGCAATCTCAAAACCTACATGTCACAAACCCTACACTCCTAACTTCCCCTGACACTACAGGCTTAGACATCATAAATCTCACTCCCTTTGAGCTCACAAAGGAGCAAATATCAGTGTTACAGCTTGGACTGGGCTTTTGTCCCGCTCACACAATAGACACATTTGACACGATAAAAGATGTTTATTTGTTTGCACATAATTTAACGTTTAAATTTATGTTTGACCAAGAACATAAACAGAAAAACTAGAACTGGATTTGAATGAACAAGCTAAACACTTTTCTATGGAATAATTTAGAGCACTTAGAGATCTAATGCTCCTCTATGATGAAAGGGCAGTTGAATCGGAAGATACTCCAATTCTCCTGCCCCCATCCTCTGTTTCTAAATCATGTAAAGCTTTGTTTAAACCCAAATCGTGAAATTTCTCAGATTATCATTATGCCCCAATGTCTGGTCATTTGTGTACCAGACTGTCCAAGATCTGAAGCATACTCATTGGCATTCTTCTGTTACGAACCAGACTATATCACAGAACATAGCGCTGCAACAACTTCAATCTAACTCTAATTTAGTTATTAAACTCTTCAATAAAGGAGGTAATATTGTGCTCATGACACTCATTCAGCACCAAAATATGTGCCTCAGGGTTTTGAATAATCATTCTTGGTATTCCCCTATTGATTCCACTCTGGTCACTTCATTTGAAAATTAATTTCATAACCCATGTGCGACGGCTTATCTATCTGGCGTTATCAATAAAGATAACGTTACGTTTTCTAGGACCCTCTTTTTTTATACGTTGCCAAAGGTGCATAAAAATCTTCAAAACCCTCCAGGATGACCCATTGTCTCCGGAATTGGATCTCTCACGGAACATGCTAGCAGATTCATTGATTCGTTTCTGCTTCCCCACGTTATGCCTCTACCATCTTACATCCAAGATACATCGGACTTACTCCGACACATCGAGGATATACATGCCCCCCCAGATGCCCTCCTCTTTGAGATCGACATTGAGGCCCTGTACTCGAGTATCCCGCACGAGCAGGGCATCCGGGCTGTGGCGTGGTTCCTAATGGAGCAAGATAGATCAACCTGTTAAGGTTTGTCCTTATGAGGAATTTTTTTACAATTATGGTTACAGTGTATCTACAAACAGGGTGTTGCGATGGGGATGTGTTGCACGCCCTCATACGCTAATCTCTATCTGGGAAGCTAGGAAAGATTCATTTTTTCAGAGAACAGATTTTCAAACTGGCTCACACATGCCCTATGTTGGTTCCACTATATAGACGACCTGTTGATTATTTGGACTGGTTCTGAAGTTGAGTTGCATATTTTCTTACAAGCACTCAATTTTAATGATCACAACCTTAAGTTTACACATGCTGTGAGTAGAGATAGAATCCCCTTCCTTGACATCAAAATTATGCTTGAGCCTGTTGGCCGGATCACAATCTATATTGGAAACCCAATGCGGGTAATACCTTATTACATGCCTCGAGTTTACATCCAGCACCTCTTATTAAAAGCATCCCATATGCTCAATACTTGCGTATTCGTAGAAATTGTACTAGAGAAGAGATGAGGATTTCCGAACAGAGGCAAATCAATTACAAGACTGGCTCTTAGCACATGGTTATTCTCGATCCATACTTAGAAAATCTTACAATAAGGTCAAAAATGTGTCAAGAGAATCACTCCTCTATAAATTAAAAACCCCTAAGGATAATTCCACTGTGAAATTTGTCACAAAATATTCAACTAATGCTCCAGAATTACGTTCTATTTTGTCCAGACACTGACATCTTTTGACAACAGACTACACACTCTCCAAATATGTCAGGGAAACTCCTAAACTGGTTTTCAGACGAGTTCTTACTTTTCTGATTCTGTAGTACCCCATCTGCCTTTTGGAACTTTTCGTTATGGGCAATGCCCACGCTGTCCATGGGTAACTGAAGGCCCTGTTACGATTCTTCCCAATGCTCAATATCACAGATTGCACACCCACGCCAATTGCACCACTCAGGGCGTTATCTACCTAATGACATGTATATGTCAAGCCTTCTATGTAGGCAAAACTATACGCCAATTTGGAAGAAGAATTGGCGACCATCTTTATTATTCTGGAAATTTAAAAATATTAACACCTGTGACCAGACACATTGGTTTACACCATAGGTTTGATAATACTGCAGTCTCCTTTGGAGGTTATTCTCCCAGATCCCAGAGGCGGTGACTGGGATCGACGTATCCTCCAACGCGAAACCTTATGGATAGAACGCCTTAATGCACTTCAACCTCCAGGTCTTAATGAAGCGCATACCTTTAAATCTTTTTTGTGACCTGTTTAGGCCTTGGTTTTCTGTCACCTGTCTCCTGTTTTTCATCATGTTGGGCTCCTGAACAAGCAAATCTCTCTGTATTAGTAATTGTATGCACCATTGTATGTCATATATTGTGATGTACATGCTTTTTGAGATAACGTTTCAGTTTGCTAATTGGAATTAGTTTATCTTTTATGCTGGCTATATATCTAACTTGTTTCTTTATGTGTTGATTATATTGATTTCTTGATTACTTCACAGGTATGTTACATTTATTGTTGTTTACGTTGTCTTTGCTATATGTGTTTTTCTCTAGCAGTGTTGCTCTATGCATGTTCCTCTCCCTTTGCCCAGTAGATGGCGCTTTGGGCATTCCTATTAGGGCGGGCATGTGACTTTTGTCGGTGGTGGTATAATGGGTTTCCGCTCCCCCCCTCCCTTGTTGTTGGGCCATTTTGTTAGACCACCCTGTGCCCTCCAGTACAGTTTATAGGCACTTGGTTGGCGGCTCCCGCCATTGCAGGATCCCCTTCTGCCACCCGGTCTCCTATCGTCCTCACAAGTGGCAACCCGCATGTGCCGAGTTGGCGCATGCACGCTCGAACATCGGACCTTGCGGTGTCATGTTTCGTTGGCTGGACCGCATGGGTGGTGCTCGGTTGAGGCAGCTTATGGGGGAGCGGCTCCCAAGCACACTCTGCACTTGGCGGTAGACGTGGATGGACATATTACTGGATGCTGACAGACAGGGTATGTCACCCCTCATCCCCCACTATTGGTTCATTCAATCCAGCTTTGACTTACCCATTGATTATAATAGATACATACACTGGGGCTCTATCCAGTATTACTTGGTCTCTCTTTTTGGCCTTTGCAGATTACCCTGTCTATTTTGGAAGACTTCTGTTTACCTGGCCCTGATTATCAAATTTGGTCCATGGGCTTCCACTTTTGAGGAACGCTCAGTAATCTGATGAATAGTGGGAACTGTTTCCAAATCATATAAACCATACGTCATCTGGTCTCTCTGGGGAGGTTTATCCAACCGAGTTACCCATTCTGTCGTTCTATGCCCAGTGATTTTGTAATTTTTCACCTGGTTCATTTTGGTAGGTTGCTATACCCTTCTCCTTTTTTTGTACACATTTTGTTTACATTTATTATAATTATCTTTATTATCATTGCCTAGTATAGTCTCAGTGGAGCTTCTGTGCCCCTCTATATGACTGCCTCCATGCCCACCCGGTAGGCGTTGCCTTGCTGCCTATCTACACTGGCTGGGTGAGTGCTGGATTATATGCAAGGTAACACTGCTATCTAATTATCATTAGGATTTATATTATCCCTTGGTCTTATAATTTAACTGTTATTTTTTGCTTTATCTACAATTGTGCACATATTTTTGTACTTTCTATTATATGTTTTTGTTTTTTCTTAGTATTCTCTTATCTCCCTGAGGAAGCGGTTTTCCGCAAAACATGTCGGGAACTTTTGAGAATATATAATATATAATATATAATACATTTACACCGGGAGGACCCCCCTTTTTAGAGGATACAATTTCCCTCCATGCAGTTTTATACTCTCACAATGTGCCTGTTATAAGTCCTGTTTTTTGTAGAAATGTTCTTTTACTCTTGTATGTAAAAAAATTTTGATACATTTTTATATACTTCTTATGGTCTGATTATCTGTCTGGGAACAGTACCACGAAAATCCCCCTCTAGTTTGCCCCTAGTCCATAATTGATCTCTATACAATACTTTGGGATGCAGGTGCTTTTACATTGTTCTTAATATTTAGGCTTGAGATATTTTTTCTTTTTGCTACAGTTACAGTATGGATGTAATTACATCTGCCACCTATCAGTTTAAAAAAATAGCTAACATTACATAATAATAATTCAGAATTGTTACAGGAACAAAGGGAGAACAGACAGGTCCTCTTAGTGAATGGTCATTATTAAATCTGCCTGATCTTAATTGCATTTCATTCAGTTTAGATGAATTAGTTAATCTCAAAATAGGCTTTTTGCTTTGCAAGGGAATTTTTCTATAGCTTTCCTATAGCTTAGTGAAAATACGCAGTCGTTGTGTCTCTCAAAAATACATAATATTCTCCATACATTACAGTGAAGGCCAACGTATGTCACTCTAAACGAGTGTAGCCAGGACTATAGTTGCGGCGGACATATGTTTTTCCTTCTGTTGTTGCCGCATTATTCTTCTGTGGAATTGACCGAGTTTAAGGTAAACAGTTGTTTGTATAAAAATGCAGCAGCCATTTTAAGGAAGACCATCATTTGAACATTCAATAATAGAGACCATATTTAAGGAGACCACTGGAGGCAGCCATTAAGACAGTGTCAACTTCTGTCTAAGAAGAGAGGAGGAGGAGTTGGACGAGGTAGAGGCGTGAGGACACACACATGATGAGCGGGTGCAGGAGTGTGCCGGGACTGAGCTGCCTATCTGCAGGGTACCCCACCATTGGAGATCTAGCCCCAAGTTCATTTGGAATTTCACTGTAAAATACAGTAAATGGGTGTGCCGAGGACTTTGTTGTGAGTGGCTGTCACCCAAGGACACTTTTAGGAAGCCAAGGGACAAGCAGCAGTTCAGAACTTTGAGAATTGCGAGTCTACTCCCTGGGATGGTGTGAGGCATTCATGAACCCCTTCTGTGACTGGACTGCCTGAGAGATCCTCCTCCTGCTAATGGCTAAAGTTATACTGGACTGAGTCTGTGTGAATGCATTCTGGGAGTGAGCGTGGGACTGATAAGAGCTCAAACTTCAACAAGCTGACTTTCTATCCTATTGAGACTGTATTTCTAAAAGGGCCCTACCACTGTTGACCAACATGCTTATCTCATCCTCCACTGGCCAGTAAGGAATGCGCTGTTTAATTGTGATAATTGGCCTTTTTTACTCTGGGTACTAAGCATAGGCTTCCTATACAGTTGCTAAGCTCAGTTACTAAGCGCTGTAGCAACTACACTAGCAGAGTGCACTTGCAAAGTGCACAGTGTATTTACCTTTATTAATTCAACCCCATTATATCCAGCGGCTCCCCGGGGGGGATGGGGGGGGGGGATTGGGGTGGCTCTACACTAGAAATATTTTCCTTCATTGTCCCAGAGACACAAAAAAAAGTGAAGGGAAATTCCCTCTTAGCTGTTGCCAGAACAGATGTCTCCAATTGGGCATTTCCCCTCAATTTTTGTTCTGGTAACAACTGTATTTTATTTAAATTTCACCATCATTTTATATATAACTGTCTTTGTGATAATGGTTGCAAGGAACAATAGAGAAATTGAATCTGCATAGTGGGGACAGCAATAAAAACAGGAATGAACTGAAATGTTGGCTCTAAACGACAGCCACCCAAAGCCACATCCCTGGATCAACTCTACACACCGGACCACAGAGTAGGGACGTTATTGAAAACCTCCTTTTTGACCATCTACATCCTCCTTATTTCTGTGGCCAAAGTGACACATTCCATGGATTATAGATTCGGTCCAGTGCCCGCCTGTGTGGGTATCCTGGTTCTTGGGCACTGGCCTTCGTCCGTTGTCCAGACTATCGGGATAACACCCTTGTCTATACTCCTTTGCCATGGGACCCTGCTCTGTTCAGCATGCTCTGCGTGATATATGAAATGTAACTAGAAACAGCAGTGTGACCTAACTATTCGGTCTCTGAAGAAGCCAATATGAGAGCCTTTTTGCCTTGGCGAAACATGTAGGACTCATCCAGTCACATTTTTCTCTGTTTATACGTTCCATGGTATATACCCTTGAAGCACTGCATATGTATTTTACATGTTTGTTAATCACGTTTTTAATATATATATTGTCAACGCACTTTAATAAAGTGTATATATTTTTTTTATATTTGGTATTTGTATGTTTACTACAGACTACCCCCTAGCCTTCAAAATCCCATTTATACAGGGAGATAGTTTGCCAGCCTTTCTGTTCACATGGACTAGATGGTTTAGAAACCACACCTGATTTTCTTTGTTTCCAGCAATAAAAACAGGATTGTGAACCCTTCCCCTCTCTCTCCAAAATTAAATTTTAAGTTTTGGATATTCATGCACTTGTATTTATACAGTATGTAACGGCATTTTTATAGCTTTGGATGGATTGGCAAAGGGTTACACACCCTGCTGAGGAAATTCACCCCTCTGTTGTCCTTTTAATAATTGTCACTGAGACAGAAAGAGTTGTCACCAGAACACTAAGTGAGGGAAAATCCTTCAATGATGACACATGTCCATATGACAACTCTCTAAGGTGACACTTCCACTCACTTCTGTCTTAATTCCTGTTGTGTACCCAGGACAGGAAGTGAACAGAAATCTCCCCAGCTGAATAAGGACAGCAAAAAATATTCTAATAGGTTTTTGTAACTCTTTTGTACTCTAGTAGGGAAAAAATAGCTTTACATATACTTTAACAATGCTGGCCAGATCATAGTATGGGTTGTATCATTTAGAACACAATATATAATGTGTATATAAATAAATACCTTTTTTGCTACTTCTGCTAATAGTAGTGTTTTTCCAGTGCAGGGTCCTCCATATACAATGAGAGGATTGGTATGTCCTGATTTGGAAGGCTGTATGTATTTATGAACCAGGCTCAGTGCTTCACATCTGTATTCATAGAAGGTAGAGTATGTCCGACAAAGGGACAAGTGCTGTAGAATTTCATCATACAAAGAATCAGTCTCAGTTTCAAAGCTTTGCTGAACGGTCGCCTGGATGATATCAATCATATCTTCATAGAATTGTTTGCACAGTCCTTCTACATAGTGATTCTCTACTTCTTGTGAATAGCCCAGCTTCATATCACAATGTGTTACAGAGGTGTAAACTCGAAGATTGGATGATGCCACAATAGTGGGAATAAATTCATCTCTGAGTTTTATCATTTTCTCCAGGGCTTCTGGGTCACGCATCGGCTTGTTGTCAACCTTAATGACATCAGTATATTTGGACATCTCTGGGATTTTTACGTGTTTTTCAATATTGGAGATTTTACGGATATAGCAAACACACTTCTTTAAAAATGCTGCTGTTTGCTTTCCTAGAGCAAAATCAAACTCATCCTCCAAGGCTAGGTGAAAAAGAAGAAAGTTTTATTTAGCATTCCGAAAAGAACAGTAAAATTATACAATAAATGTAACATTATTTTTATATTCTTTTCATACCTATTTTTTTTTTTTTTATAAAATGCTTAACCTATTGCTAACAATTTTTACATCTCCTATAACTGCCTAGGCATCATATGGCTAAGTAATGAGAACTCTTATCTTGCTATTCTTGGTTCCTGAACTAAATTCTCACTAAAGACAACACTTTTGGAGTTTGTACATTCTGTTCTACCTGGGTTTCCTCCAAAAATATGTTGAAGCTGTGACTAAATGTTGACTAAACCAGACAAACCACTAAATGTACAGAAGAAACACATATTTAAAAGCTGTTGTATCTGCCAAAAAGATATCTACACTATACTACCAAAAGTCTTAGTACGTAGGGTTCAATACTGAGTTGGCCTAACCTTTGCAGCTATAACAGCTTAAACTTTTCTGGGAAGGCTATCCACAAGGATTAGGAGTGTGCCTATGGGAATGTTTGACATTCTTTCAGAAGCACATTTGTGAGGTTAGGCACTGATGCGAACGAGAAGGCCTGGCTTGCGGTCTCCACTTTAATTCATCCCAAAGGTGTTCTATCGGATTGAAGACAGGATTCTGTGTAGGCCAGTCAAGTTCCTCCACCCCAAACTTGCTCATCAATGTCTTTATGGACCTTGCTTTGTGCACTGGTGCACAATATTGTTGGAACAGGAAGGGGCCATCCCAAACTATTCCCACAAAGTTGGGAGCATTCAATTGTTCAAAATGTTTTTTTATGCTTACGCCTTAAGCGTTCCCTTCACTGGAACTAAGAGGCCAAGCCGAACCCCTGGAAAAACAACCCCACACCATAATCCCCCCTCCACCAAATGATTTGGACCAGTGCACAAAGCAAGGTCCATAAAGACAAGGATGAGCGAGTTTGGGGGGAAGGAACTTGACTGGCCTGCACAAAGTCCTGACTTCAACCCAATAGAACACCTTTGGAATGAATTAAAGCGTAGACTGCGAGCCAGGTCTTCTCGTTCACATCAGTGCCTGACTTCACAAATGCGCTTCTGGAAGAATGGTCAAACATTGCCATAGACACACTCCTAAATCTAGCTGCCATAGCTGCAAAGTGTTAGCCAACTCAGTATTGAACCCTACGGACTAAGATTGGGATGCAATTAAAGTTCATGTGCGTGTAAAGGCAGGCGTCCCAATCAGGGGTGTTGTTAGGTGGGAAAAAAGGCCAGGGGCTTCAGCCCGAAGGTAAATTTGTCACCCCTCCCACATTTTAAAGTAAGTCCAGCCCACGCTCCACCCAATGCCCCCTTCACCCCTGCCCAATGCCTCGCCATGTACAATGCTCAGTGCCCCTCAATGCAGCCTCACCAATGCCCATCAGCTCAGCCTCATCAGTGCTTTTCAGTGCAGCCTCATCAGTGCCCATCAATTAAGCCTCATCAGTGCCCATCAGCTCAGCCTCACCAATGCCCATCAGTGCAGCCTCACCAGGGCCATCAATGCAGCCTCACCAGTGCCCATCAATGCAGCCTCACCAGTGCCCATTAATGCAGCCTCAACAGTGCCCATCAATGCATCCTCACCAGTGCCCATCAATGCAGCCTCACCAGTGCCCATCAGATCAGCCTCACCTGTGCTCATCAGCTCAGCTTTACCTGTGCCCATCAATGCAGCCTCACCTGTGCTCATCAATACAGCCTCATCAGTGCCCATCAAAGCATCCTCACCAGTGCCCATCAGCTTAGCCTCACCAATGCCCGTCAATGAAGCCTCATCAGTGCCCATCAATGAAGCCTCATCAGTGCCCATCAATGAAGCCTCATCAGTGCCCATCAATGAAGCCTCATCAGTGCCCATCAGCTTAGCCTTTCCAATGCCCATCAATGCAGCCTCACCAGTGCCCAGCAAATAATCAATGCAGCCTCATCAGTGTCCATCAATGCAGACCAACCAGTGCCCATCAATGCAGCCAGATCAGTGCCCATTAGCTCAGCCTCACCTGTGCCCATCAATGCAGCCTGATCAGACAGTGCCCATCAGCTCAGCCTCACCCATGCCCATCAGCTCAGCCTCACCTGTGCCCATCAACGCAGCCTTGCCAGTGCCCATCAATGCAGCCTTGCCAGTGCCCATTAACGCAGCCTTGCCAGTGCCCATCAACACAGCCTGATCACAGTGCCCATCAGCTTAGCCTCACCTGTGCCCATCAGCACAGCCTTGCCAGTGCCCATCAGCGCAGCCATGCCAGTGCTCATCAGCTCAGCCTTACCTGTGCCCATCAATGCAGCCTGGTCAGACAGTACCCATTAGCACAGCCTTGCCAGTGCCCATTAACGCAGCCTTGCCAGTGCCTATCAGCGCAGCCTTTGCAGTGCATTGGGAGGGGAAAGGAGAGCAGGCAGTTTACACTGAGCAGGGATCTTCTGCTTACCCGGCGCCATGCGGCCGTTGCCACACTAAGTCCCGCCTCCTGGATTGGCTCCTATGATGCACATTACATGTCCTGGCATTGGACCAGTGAGACGTCCATCATAGGAGCCGGTCTAAGAGGCAGGACTTCATGTGACACTTGGCTGCGCTGGGTAAGCGGGAGATCCCCACTCTGTATAAACCAGAGGCAGCCCTGAAAAGCGGTCCCAGGGCAGGCTACCAATCCCCAGTTCCCGGCCAACCCCAGGCCTTGGGACTCGGGGGTAATAATTGTCTATAGGAATAGGAGACCCAGGGCTTTTTGGGGGCCCACTCGGCGCTCTAGCCCGGGTCAGCCCCCCCCTGCCGACACCACTGGTCCAAATAGTGTTGGTAATATTGTGTATTTCTATCCACAGTCTTGAGATTTACACAGCAGGATAGGGGACCTGATCTTTCTGTGTTGCAGCTTCACTTTCACTTCCAGGTCTCCGTGTCCTGTGATTTTCAGTCAAAGGAGAAGTAGCACACTGACATCTGTCTGTCACTCTGCTCTCCCTTTCTATTAGCATACTTCTGAGAATGCAGCACACCTGACTGGCTCCTCCCCCTCTCCTTCTCTGAGCTCGGTTGTACAGACTCTGCATGTATATATGATGTAAACGAATGTATATATGCTTACAGTTTAGCCTAAAGACTCATGCTAGTACAACTTTAAAACAGACCCCTGAGTACAGTATATACAGTATGTGCCTGTTTGACAGCAAGACGGATGTTAGACTATAGGTGCTCACAGCATAGGTTGACATGAATAGTTTTATGTGCTATGTAAAGAGATGTGTATAACATTTGTGCAAGATAAATAAAATTTAAAGAACACACCTCAGAACAGATTAAAATTTTGTGACTGTCACGCTTATTCTCCCTTCTCTACTAGTAAGCAGTGGTGTATTTAGGTTTTATGCTGCCCTAGGCCTGACTAAACTTGTGCACCCCCTAATTTAAATATGACCCACCCCTTCCAGTAAAGGCCACACCCCTTCCTGATTATGACCCACCCTGTCATCTGTAAACCACAGACAATAACCACAGTCTATCAGTGCCCATCAGTGTAGCTTCATCAGTTCCCATAAGTTCAGCCTCATCAGTGCAGCCTTATCAGTGCCACCTGTTTACTGCCCATCAGTGCAGCATATCAGTGTGGCCTCATCAGTGGTCACCAGTGCAGCCCCATCAGTTGCCACCAGTGCAGCCTTATCAGTGCCCATTAGTACAGCCTTATGTCACGGAATTAGTAAGATTACTCTTTTAAGATATTTGGACTTGTTTGCTGCCCCCCTGCAAAGTGCCGCCCTAGGCCTGGGCCTTGTTGGCCTAGGCCAGAATACAGCACTGCTAGTAAGCCACCGAACTTAAATATGCATATGGCCCTTGACCTGCACACTTGTTCCACAGTGATGTAAGTAACTGCGTTTAAGTAAACGGCGTTACTTAACGCAGTTACTTTTGAGGGTAACGAGTAATCTATTTGATTACTCGTTCTATCCCTGTAACGCCGTTGCCGCTACTTTTGGCTGCGTTACTGCAATTACATCTACCGCCACTAGATGGCAGTAGATGTAATTGTAATTCCCCCTCTCCTCTATGGCCGATGTCTGCGGTACAGGAAAGAGAAGAGGAGGAGACTCGGACAAGGTCAGGGATCGATCAGCAATGTGTCCGTACACGGACACCGGTGTCTGGGACTATTTTTTCTATTTCGGACCGTGTCCTTCCGCGCCGCGTTCTTCTGGGCCGACTGAGGGCGCTGTCCAGCTCAAGTCCCGCCCACCTGCCTGCACTTTCCCTTGAATGCCTTCTCTGGCGAAAATATCTGTTATCCTCCCTCCTTCCACGGCCGGCACTCAGCTCTGCTCTCCACTCATCCTGCGAGAGACAGAGACTGCAAGTATGAAGCTGCCTGTGTGAGTGTGACAGGCTGACAGCCGGCTCAGCTATTCAGAGGAGAGGAGACAGCTGCTTTCCAGACAGTTCAGCAGTCCAGACAGGAGGAGGATGTGCAACAAGTGCTTTAAACAGGTGTGTGCTTGGGGGGTGGCTTTGACATGGGGGGGGGGGGGAGGGCACTGTCTCTGGCTGCAGCACCAGCACATACATGGCATGGGGACTGTCTCTGGCTGCAGCACCAACACATACATGGCATGGGGACTGTCTCTGACTGCAGCACCAGCACATACATGGCATGGGGACTGTCTCTGGCTGCAGCACCAGCACATACATGGCATGGGGACTGTCTCTGGCTGCAGCACCAGCACATACATGGCATGGGGACTGTCTCTGGCTGCAGCACCAGCACATACATGGCATGGGGACTGTCTCTGGCTGCAGCACCAGCACATACATGGCATGGGGACTGTCTCTGGCTGCAGCACCAGCACATACATGGCATGTGGACTGTCTCTGGCTGCAGCACCAGCACATACATGGCATGGGGACTGTTTCTGACTGCAGCACCAGCACATACATGGCATGGGGACTGTCTCTGACTGCAGCACCAGCACATACATGGCATGGGGACTGTTTCTGACTGCAGCACCAGCACATACATGGCATGGGGACTGTCTCTGTATGTGCCCTGCCCTCCCACCATGCCATGTATGTTCTGCACTGCAGTCAGACTCAGTGCCCTCCCCCCATATCATGATAAAGTGGGATATATGGGGAACCCTGCCTGGCCTGCTCTAAAGGGGAATCTATAGGGGAGCTTTGGGGACGCTGGCCTGCTCTAAAGATGGATCTATGGCGACCCTGTTCTAAAGAGGGATCTGTCCCTTGTAGATCCCCTTTAGAACTCGGTCCCCCTAGATCCCCTTTAAAACAGGGCCTGGGGCCCTATAGATCCCCCTTTGGAGCAGGGTCCTCATAAATCCCCCTTTAGAGCAGGGTCCTCATAAATCCCCCTTTAGAGCAGGGTCCCCATAAATCCCCCTTTAGAGCAGAGTCCCCATAGATCCCCCTTTAGAGCAGGGTCCCCATAAATCCCCCTTTAGAGCAGAGTCCCCATAGATCCCCCTTTAGAGCAGGGTCCCCATAGATCCCCCTTTAGAGAAGGGTTCTCATAGATCACCCTTAGAAAGGGTTCCTCATAGATCCCCCTTGAGAGCAGGGTCCTCATAAATTCCCCTTTAGAGAAGGGTCCCCATAGATCCACCCTTAGAAAAGAGTCCTCATAAATCCCCCTTTAGAGCAGGGTCCCCATAGATCCATGGGGACCCTGCTCTAAAGGGGGATCTATGGGAAGCATGGCCTGCTCTAAAGGGGATCTTTGGGGACCCTGCTCTAAAGGGGGATCTATAGGGATCCTGGCCTGTTCTAAAGGGGGATCTATGGGGACCCTGCTCTAAAGGGGGATTGATGATGACCCTGGCCTGCTCAAAAGTGGGATCTATGGGGACCCTGCTCTAGTGTCCCAGTACCAGTGTGCCACACCGCCAACACCAGTGTTCCACACCGCCACCACCACCAGTGTGCCACACCACCACCACACTACTACCACCATTTCAGGCAGCAGGTACCAAAAAACAAAACAAAATACAGTTACTCACAGTCAGGAGGACACAGACCCCCACAGTGTGCCACACCGCCACCACTATTAAAGATCTCATAGAACGTAATTGCATTATAGAATAGTAAAAAAAAGACGCAGTTACTTTTCTGAGTAACTAATTACTTTTTCTATGTGGTAACTGAGTCAGTAACTCAGTTACTTTTTGGGAGAAGTAATTTGTAACTGTAACTAATTACTTTTTTAAAATAGGATGAGCAACACTGTTGTTCCAGCTCAATGATTTGCAGTAAAGCAAGTATAAGGGTGGCAATTTTGGAACATGCATAAAAGCCAGCAAAGCAGGCCTAAATTTCAATACTGTAAGAGTTATATTAAAATGAAAACATATATATTATGCAGCTTTATAGATAAAAAAATATATTATGCAGAGTTTTTATATATATATATACATACAGTATATTTTAAATGTATGGAAGAACAATGAAATATCATGGTTGCCTTTGGGAATTGCCCCTAGCTTTCTGCTGTTTTCCATGTTAGGTAATGTTTTTTATGCATATTAACCCACAGTTTTTATTTTGCATTGCTGTAGTGCAATCACACGCAGACACACACACACACACACAATGTTGAAAAACATTTTCCAGGAAAAAAAGTTATCAACAATATGCATGTAACAATTTCTGTTGATAGGCATTGGTTTCATCCCAAACACTTGTGTACAGCCATGTGAGCTGTTATCAATGATATTAGTGAGGCAATATTTAGGTTTAACTTACATTCTGGCTTTCCCGCAGATAAACCCTAAAGCCCCTAAAGGGCACTTTCACCCCCTTCCTGCCCAGGCCAATTTTCAGCTTTCAGCGCTTTTATAATTTGAATGACAACTGTGCAGTCATGCAACACTGTACCCAAATTAAATTCTTATCATTTTTTGAGACCGACAGAGCTTTCTTTTGGTGATAATTAACCACCACTGGGTTTTTTATCTTTTAAAAAAACAACAAAAAAATACCAAACTTTTTTATAACATTATTTTTTATAAGTTTCTGTTAGAAAATATTGTAAATAAGTCTTTTTTTTTCTTCACTGAGGTGCGCTGATGAGGCTGTACTGATGAACACTGATAGGCTGCACTGATGGGCACCGATGAGGTGGCACTGATGAAGAGGCACTAATGTGAAGCACTAATGGGCACTGATAAACAACACTGATATGCAGAGCTGATGATCACTAATAGGTGGCATTGATGGGCACTGATAGGCAGCACTGATGGGCACTGATAGGCAGCACTGCAGGGCACTGATAGGCAGCACTGAAGGGCACTTTTGGGGCTGAACTGATATTCAGGGTACTGATCATTAGGGATGATCGAACTTTTGAAAAGTTTGGTTCGACCAGAACACCCGAACTTCCCGAAAGTTCAGGTCCGGACTCCAGAACCCCATTGAAATCAATGGGACCTGAACTTCGGTAATCAAAAAACACAATTTTGAAGCCCTAAAACCCAATAAATGCCCCTAAAAAGTGCCTAGGGTTCTGGGTCATGCCCCAGGGACTATTAATCACACAAAAAAAGTTCTTAAAAATTGTTGTTTTTGATAGAGAGCCAATTATTAAAAAAAAATTATTGGGGGAAAAAAAAAAAGAGATTTCTTTGGATTTAGTGTTGGGGGGGGGGGGGTCTAAAAAGTGTACCTGTGAAGTTTCAGCTCTGTAGCATGTCCAGAACCAGAAAAAAAAAGATCATTTTCTTAGAATTTTTATTAGCGCAGGGATGTGGATCCGCTGTCACGGAACCATGAACCAGACGTACAACAACAGATAAGTGAAAATAAGAAAGCTTTATTGAAAAACAAGCTGTAAAGCAAAAGTCCAAACGGATGGCGAAACTGATGCAGAGTCTTTTGCGAAGCCAGGGGTCAGGAACCAACAGGGTAGTCAGACGAAGCCAGGATCAGGAACCAACAGGGTAGTCAGACGAAGCCAGGATCAGGAACCAGCAGGGTAGTCAGACGAAGCCAGGAACAGGAACCAGAAGCAGCAGCAGTCTTAGAAGCATGTGAACACAGGAGGACCAAGCAGGGAACTGAAGCCACAGACCTCCTATATATATGAGCTAGGCATCCAGCTCCTCCCAGTGGGAAGGAGGAGCCGCAGGGTGGGAGGCTACAAGAAACCCAGAAACCAAGATGGCCGCCAGCACATGTCAAACGAAGGAGAACAGCAAGAAGGTAAGACCATGACAGTACCTCCCCCTCAAGGGCCCCTCCTCCGCGGAGCAAAGAACGGTTTCTGAGGGAAGCGTGCGTGGAAGGCTCGGAGCAAGGCAGGAGCATGGACATCTGCGGAGGGAACCCAGGAACGCTCCTCTGGACCATAACCACGCCAATGAACCAAAAACTGCACCCGACCGCGGACCAGGCGTGAGTCCAGGATATTGCTCACCTCATACTCCTCACGATTGCCCACTCGGACCGGACGAGGCCGAGGAACCGAGGAAGTGAAACGATTACACACCAGTGGCTTCAACAGGGAGACATGAAACACGTTGGAGATCCGCATGCCAGGAGGAAGCGCAAGGGCATAGGCTACCGGGTTTACCCTGCGAAGCACTCGGAAGGGACCAACAAAGCGAGGCGCCAGCTTGGGAGTGGGCACTCGAAGGTTGAGGTTGCGGGTGGACAACCATACACGGTCTCCGGCCTGGTAGGAAGGAGCAGGCGCTCGTCTGCGATCAGCCTGGAGTCTCTGGCGCTGCGCAGAGACCTCAAGGGACCTCTGGATCTGTACCCAAGAAGCACGTAGGACGGAAAGGTGATCCTCCACAGCCGGAATATCCTGGGGAGAGAATACCTCCGGTAACACGGCAGGTTGGAACCCATAGTTGGCCATGAAGGGAGACGTCCCAGAGGAAGAGTTCACCGCCGTGTTCCTGGCAAACTCAGCCCAAGGCAGGAGGTCAACCCAATTGTCTTGGTGATCGGAGACATAGCAACGAAGGAATTGCTCCAAGGCCTGATTGGATCGTTCTGCGGCCCCATTGGACTGAGGGTGGTAGGCCGAGGAGAAGGAGAGATGAATCCCCAACTGGGAGCAAAAGGCGCGCCAGAACCTGAACACAAACTGACTCCCCCGATCCGACACAATCTCCTTGGGCAAACCGTGCAACCGGAAGACCTCCCTGGCAAAAATCGTGGCCAACTCCTGTGCAGAGGGTAACTTCTTGAGAGGAACACAGTGGCACATTTTGGAAAACCGATCCACAATCATGAGAATGACCGTATGGCCTCGGGATGCAGGGAGGTCCACAATGAAATCCATCCCCAGGTGTGACCATGGGCGCTCCCCGGTGGCTAAGGGTTGCAGAAGGCCCAACGGAAGGTGCCGAGGAGACTTACTCTGGGCACAAACGGAGCATGCCGCTACATATGCGGCGATGTCGGAACGTAGGGAAGGCCACCAGAACAGACGTGAAACAGCCCAGGACAGCTGATTCTTTCCAGGATGCCCCGCGGTCTTGGAGTTATGGTAGGTTCGCAACAACCGAGTGCGCAACTCCACAGGCACAAAACATCTGCCGTTGGGTCTCCCAGAGGGAGCACCAGATTGAGCCGCCAAAATCTGCTCACCCAGGGGAGAGGTCAGGCTGGTGCGAATGGCGGCCAGGATCTGATTCGGAGGTATGACCGAAGTCGGAATAGACTCCTCTCTGGACAGGTCGGAGTACTGCCGTGATAAGGCATCCGCCCTGATGTTCTTGGAACCGGGTAGGTAGGAGACCACGTAATTAAAACGTGACAAGAACAGAGCCCATCTGGCCTGACGTGGTGTCAATCTCTTGGCCTCAGAGAGGTAGGTCAGATTCTTGTGGTCCGTCAGGATGAGGACCGGAACCACCGAACCCTCGAGCAAGTGCCTCCATTCTTTAAGAGCCTGCACGATGGCCAATAACTCCCTGTCACCAATCTGGTAGTTGCACTCCGCGGAAGACAGTTTCCGGGAGTAAAACCCACAAGGAAGCAGAGGACCCTCTGGTGTTCTACGCTGAGACAGAGGGGCGCCTACTCCCGTCTCAGACGCGTCCACCTCGAGGACAAAGGGCAACCCAGGGTTGGGATGCGACAGAATCGGAGCTGACACAAAGGCGGACTTTAGAGCCTCAAAAGCTTGGATGGCCTCGGGCGGCCAGACCTGGGAATTACTGCCCTTCCTGGTCAGATCCGTGAGAGGCTTGGCTAGCACGGAAAAGTCCCTGATGAACTTCCGATAATAATTGGCGAAGCCCAAAAAGCGCTGCAGGGAGCAAAGACCACTGGGCTGGGGCCACTGTAAGACAGCCGAAACCTTCTCAGGATCCATGGAGAACCCCTCAGCGGAAATGATGTAACCTAAGAAGGTTACCTGGGATCGGTGAAATTCGCATTTCTCAAGCTTACCGAACAGCTTGTTCTCTCGTAACCGTTGCAGCACTCGTTTGACATCCAGAATGTGGGTCTCCATGGACTCAGAATATACCAAGATGTCATCCAAATAGACCACCACACACTGCTGCAACAGGTCACGGAAAACATCGTTGATGAATTCCTGAAAGACTGCGGGCGCATTGCACAGCCCAAAGGGCATAACCAAGGATTCATAATGACCGGTCCTGGTGTTAAACGCGGTCTTCCACTCATCGCCCGCCTTGATCCTTACGAGGTTATATGCCGCCCTCAGGTCGAGTTTGGTAAAGACCGTGGCCCCTTTAAGGCGATCGAACAGCTCGGAAATCAAGGGTATCGGGTAAGCGTTCTTGATCGTGATGCGATTGAGACCCCTGTAATCGATGCAAGGCCTCAACTCACCGCCCTTCTTTTTCACAAAGAAAAATCCAGCCCCTGCCGGGGACGAGGATTTGCGAATGTGTCCGCGTGAAAGCGCCTCCTTCACGTACTCCTCCATGGCCTCATTCTCCGCTACCGACAGTGGATAGACTTTGCCACGAGGAGGAACGGCACCAGATTGTAACTCGATGGCACAATCGTATGGGCGGTGCGGAGGTAGGGCAACCGCACGCACCTTATCGAATACATCCCGGTACTCCTCGTATTCAGGGGGCAACAGAGAGTCCGAGGAAGTACACAGCAACTTGACAGGCCCATGGATGCAACTAGCCCCACACTGCGGTGACCACGTGAGGATCTCGGCCGATCTCCAATCGAAAATGGGATTATGCTTCTGGAGCCAGGGGTACCCCAAGACCACCGAGTAGTGTGGAGACGAAATAACCTGGAAGCAGACCGACTCTCTGTGGACTGCACCAATGGCTAACCCCACTGGAAGGGTCTCATGAGTCACGTGTGGCGGCAGAAGGGGTCTGCCGTCTATCGCCTCAAGAGCCAGAGGAGAACCTCGAGCCTGCAGAGGAATGGAATTGGCGGCAGCGAACACACTATCAATGAACAAACCACCAGCACCAGAGTCCACCAACGCCTGGGTCGTCACCGAGCCCCCGACCCAGGAGAGGACAACAGTGATCAGTGGTTTGTCAACACGGGAAACCGGGGACGAAGAGACTCCACCCAAGATCTGCCCCCGACAGGATCTCAGGTGCGAGCGTTTCCCGGACGGTTCGGACATGCCAACCGAAAATGCCCACCGAGACCACAGTACATGCATCGGCCCTCGCGTCTCCGGAGTACCCTCTCCCCCTCGGACAGGCGAGCAAACCCCAGCTGCATGGGTTCACCCCCAGACAAGTCATCCCCAGGAGGCGTGGGAGGAGAGGGAGGCACGGGTGGGACAACAAAGGTAGGCGCCAATCTGTTAGGAGACCTCCGCAGACTCTCCTTAAAGGAAGGTCTCTCCCTGAGTCTGGTGTCAATCAAAATCAGGAAAGAAATAAGGGACTCGAGCTCCACTGGTAGGTCCTTAGCTGCAACCTCATCCTTCAAGGCATCCGAGAGACCATGAGAGAAAGCAGCGACCAGAGCCTCATTATTCCAGCCCACCTCTGCTGCCAGGGTACGAAACTCAATGGCGTATTCAGCTACGGATCGTGAACCCTGTCTGATGGACATAAGGAGCTTCGCAGCAGAGGCAGCACGAGCCGGCACATCAAATACCTTCTGAAGAGAAGCAACAAAACCGGAAAACTCGGCAACCACCGGATTGTTGTTCTCCCATAAAGGGCTGGCCCAGGCCAAGGCCTTGTCCGAGAGCAGCAAGATTAAGAAGCCCACCTTTGATCTCTCAGTAGGAAAGGCATGTGGCAGCAACTCGAAATAAATGCCCACCTGGTTAAGGAAACCTCGGCACTGAGTTGGCTCTCCCCCAAAGCGCTGTGGAAGGGGGGCAGAACCGGACATACCCCGAAACACCGCAGGCGCAACAACAGGTGTCGGGGTAGACTCTGGCGCAACAACCGGAGCGGGAGTAGGAGCGGGCCCAGGAGCGACAACCGACCCATCGGCAACGGGAGCGAAATGAGCCGTGCGTTCAAGCAGGGTTTGCAACGCCACGGCGAACTGACCCAACAGGTGATCCTGCTGATCAAGTCTGGCAACCAGCGTGGGTAGCGAGGATGGCCCTGTACCATCAGAATTCATGGCTTGGTCCTAATGTCACGGAACCATGAACCAGACGTACAACAACAGATAAGTGAAAATAAGAAAGCTTTATTGAAAAACAAGCTGTAAAGCAAAAGTCCAAACGGATGGCGAAACTGATGCAGAGTCTTTTGCGAAGCCAGGGGTCAGGAACCAACAGGGTAGTCAGACGAAGCCAGGATCAGGAACCAACAGGGTAGTCAGACGAAGCCAGGATCAGGAACCAGCAGGGTAGTCAGACGAAGCCAGGAACAGGAACCAGAAGCAGCAGCAGTCTTAGAAGCATGTGAACACAGGAGGACCAAGCAGGGAACTGAAGCCACAGACCTCCTATATATATGAGCTAGGCATCCAGCTCCTCCCAGTGGGAAGGAGGAGCCGCAGGGTGGGAGGCTACAAGAAACCCAGAAACCAAGATGGCCGCCAGCACATGTCAAACGAAGGAGAACAGCAAGAAGGTAAGACCATGACATCCGCTCCTATCACACCTATATGTGTGTATGTGTATATATACATATATGTGTGTGTGTATATATACCCCTATACAGAAGTTCAGATGTTATGCCTGCCTCCAAAGACGCCCAAAAAAACGCCTGCAACAACACACCTGGGCGTTTTTGTTGCAGGCATTTTTTTGGGCATTTTTTGGCCGTCTTTGGAGGCAAGCATAACATCTGAACTTCTGTATAAGGTATATATACACACACACATTTATGTATATATAAACATACACACATATAGGTGTGATAGGAGCGGAGCCACATCCCTGCAAATAATTTCATTAGCGCATGGATGGGGTTCCGCTACTTTCACACCTATATGTGTGTATGTGTATAGATACATATATGTGTGTGTGTATATATACCCCTATACAGAAGTTCAGATGTTATGCCTGCCTCCAAAGACGCCCAAAAAATGCCCAAAAAAATGCCTGCAACAAAAACGCCCAGGTGTGTTGTTGCAGGCGTTTTTTTGGGCATTTTTTGGGCGTCTTTGGAGGCAGGCATAGAATCTGAACTTCTGTATAGGGGTATATATACACACACACATATATGTATCTATACACATACACACATATAGGTGTGATAGGAGCGGAGCCACTTTCCTGCAAATAATTTCATTAGCTCATGGATGGGGTTCCGCTACTTTCACACCTATATGTGTGTATGTGTATATATACATATATGTGTGTGTGTGTGTGTGTATATATACCCCTATACAGAAGTTCAGATGTTATGCCTGCCTCCAAAGACGCCCAAAAAATGCCTAAAAAAACACCTGCAACAAAAACGCCCAGGTGTGTTGTTGCAGGCGTTTTTTGGGGCATTTTTTGGGCGTCTTTGGAGGCAGGCATAACATCTGAACTTCTGTATAGGGGTATATATACACACACACATATACAGTGGGTACGGAAAGTATTCAGACCCCCTTAAATTTTTCACTCTTTGTTATATTGCAGCCATTTGCTAAAATCATTTAGGTTCATTCTTCTTCCTCATGAATGTACACATAGCACCCCATACTGACAGAAAAACACAAAATTGTTGACATTGTTGCAGATTTATTAAAAAAGAAAAACTGAAATATCACATGGTCCTAAGTATTCAGACCCTTTGCTCAGTATTTAGTAGAAGCCCCCTTTTGATCTAATACAGCCAGGAGTCTTTTTGGGAAAGATGCAACAAGTCTTTCACACCTGGATTTGGGGATCCTCTGCCATTCCTCCTTGTAGATCCTCTCCAGTTCTGTCAGGTTGGATGGTAAACGTTGGTGGACAGCCATTTTTAGGTCTCTCCAGAGATGCTCAATTGGGTTTTAGTCAGGGCTCTGGCTGGGCCATTCAAGAACAGTCACGGAGTTGTTGTGAAGCCACTCCTTCGTTATTTTAGCTGTGTGCTTAGGGTCATTGTCTTGTTGGAAGGTAAACCTTCGGCCCAGTCTGAGGTCCAGAGCACTCTGGAGAAGGTTTTTGTCCAGGATATCCCTGTACTTGGCCGCATTCATCTTTCCCTCGATTGCAACCAGTCGTCCTGTCCCTGCAGCTGAAAAACACCCCCACAGCATGATGCTGCCACCACCATGCTTCACTCTTGGGACTGTATTGGACAGGTGATGAGCAGTGCCTGGTTTTCTCCACACATACCGCTTAGAATTAAGGCCAAAAAGTTCTATTTTGGTCTCATCAGACCAGAGAATCTTATTTCTCACCATCTTGGAGTCCTTCAGGTGTTTTTTAGCAAACTCCATGCGGGCTTTCATGTGTCTTACACTGAGGAGAGGCTTCCGTCGGGCCACTCTGCCATAAAGCCCCGACTGGTGGAGGGCTGCAGTGATGGTTGACTTTCTACAACTTTCTCCCATCTCCTGACTGCATCTCTGGAGCTCAGCCACAGTGATCTTTGGGTTCTTCTTTACCTCTCTCACCAAGGCTCTTCTCCCCCGATAGCTCAGTTTGGCCGGACGGCCAGCTCTAGGAAGGGTTCTGGTCGTCCCAAACGTCTTCCATTTGAGGATTATGGAGGCCACTGTGCTCTTAGGAACCTTAAGTGCAGCAGAAATCTTTTCATAACCTTGGCCAGATCTGTGCCTTGCCACAATTCTGTCTCTGAGCTCTTCAGGCAGTTCCTTTGACCTCATGATTCTCATTTGCTCTGACATGCATTGTGATCTGGAAGGTCTTATATAGACAGGTGTGTGGCTTTCCTAATCAAGTCCAATCAGTATAATCAAACATAGCTGGACTCAAATGAAGGTGTAGAACCATCTCAAGGATGATCAGAAGAAATGGAAAGCACCTGAGTTAAATATATGAGTGTCACAGCAAAGGGTCTGAATACTTAGGACCATGTGATATTTCAGTTTTTCTTTTTTAATAAATCTGCAACAATGTCAACAATTCTGTGTTTTTCTGTCAGTATGGGGTGCTATGTGTACATTCATGAGGAAGAAGAATGAACTTAAATGATTTTAGCAAATGGCTGCAATATAACAAAGAGTGAAAAATTTAAGGGGGTCTGAATACTTTCCGTACCCACTGTATGTATATATACACATACACACCTATAGGTGTAATAGGAGCGGAGCCACATCCCTGCAAATAATTTAATTAGCGCATGGATGGGGTTCCGCTACTTTTACACCTATATGTGTGTATGTGTATATATACATATATGTGTGTGTGTATATATACCCCTACACAGAAGTTCAGATGTCATGCCTACCTCCAAAGACGTCCACAAAAAAGCCCAATAAACACCTGAAACAAAAACACCTAGGTGTGACAGGAGCGGAGACCCATCCCTGCTCTACTAAAAATTCTAAGACAAACGATCTTTTTCCTATAGCGGTCACCCTGGCATGGATGAATTCGGTCACCTTGGCATACAAGGAGCGGAGCCCCATCCCTGTTCTACTAAAAAGTCTAAGAAAAATGATCTTTTTCTTATGGCGGTCACCCTGACATGGATGAATTCTGTCACCCTGGCATAGCAGTCAGAGTCAGTTCACCCTACACTACACTACGGTCACCCTGACACTTAACACTTTTCCTACAGAAACTAGATTATTGAATCTAACTATAGTGGTATATAGTACCCTAACTATACTAGATATCCCTTTCCTCACACTAATAATTGCTAAAGGACACTTTTGCAGCAGGAGTAACAGAACTGCTTCCACTCTCTTCCACAGCCCCTGTATTACAGTGCTAGAGATTTGGCGGGGCTATGTTATATACTGGGGGGCGAATTCACTACTGATTGGCCTCTGGACCCCCTAGTCACTCCAATCACATTCCTAGCATCCTCCTGCCCCCTCAATTGGCTTTTACTGATGGTTCTGGTCCAATCACGGGCTTTTAAAGCCCAGTTCCTGTCCCATTGCATTTTGGTCGGTTCTGGTTGCCGAATTACGAACTTTTTCCGCAAAAAGTTCGGAATTCGACCGAATTTCGAACAGTCAATGTTCGGGTCGAACCGATGATCGACCCGAACCGTTCGATCATCCCTACTGATCATCAGTGCCCTGATAATCTGTGCAGGTCTTCCTACTGAGGAAATGCTGCTGATTGGCTCTCTTCTCTGTCAGTGTGAGAAGAGGAAAGCCGTTAACTGGCATTTCTTTGTTTACATGTGATCAGCTGTGATTGGACACAGCTGATCACATGGGTAAAGATCTGCATAATTGGCTCCTTACTGAGATCAGGGATTTGCGCAGTGGGATTGGGACAACGTTATATGAACAATCATTTCTATTTATATACTGCATGTACGGTACAGCTATATAACACCTACATTTGGTTTGTGTTATCCTGTTTTGTTTTGTATGCTACATTTTAACTTACATCTATTGTGTCCTTATTTTGATACTGCTCTCATAGTGCCACACCTGTTCTTCTAATTTTTAATTAGCACAATTGGCTCAGTGTTTATTGGAGAGGTGGAGTTTTGCACTATATATGCTCTGTATTTCATTCAGTTTCTGTGCTGTGCACAAAGCTACCTGCCAAAATGCATTAGTCCCTTTTATACTCTTTTGCCATGTAACTAAAAAATTATTCTTATGGATTTGGAGTTGCCGTCTCTAACTTTTGGTTCTGAAGCATAGGTGGTGGTTGGAGGACATCCAAGCCAAAGCACCCACCTGTGGATTGAAGTAATGATCCAATATTGGTTCTCGTGCTCTGGGCACTGCACCTGCTATCCATTCTTAATAGAGCCACCCCACCGCTGTCATTTGCCTATACAGTGGATGGGAGGTGGTTAATGGTGCTTAAAGTGAAACATTAAAAATGAAAAATTCATTTAAATATAGTGCCTGGGGAGGGGTCCCTTTAGTCTGCCTCTAAAGTGTTGCATCTGTACCGTGCAGCACAATTGACATTTCTAAAGGAAAAAAAAGAAAAAGACATTTAAATTAATTATCCCTGCAAGCATGAGGAGCCATTTTGTATGATGAGGCCACAATTTAGTGCACTTGGAACAAGATTAGAGATTTTTTGGATACATTCTCGTGTCTCTTTGGAAGACTTTGGATGGAATTAACAATGTTTTGCACCACAGTAAACAAGCCTTATGCGAAGAAGCCAAATTATAGTACACTCAGGCCAAGATTAACAATTATTTTTTAGATAAAGTCTAGTGTCTCTTTTGCAGACTTTTGATAGAATTAACAAATGTGGAAAAATTGATCTTTGGGTGTTGGTGGGGCCTTCACACCATAGCCCTATAGAGGTACTCTTGATGAAGGCAAGAATTTGCAATGCTGTAAAAAGTTGAAATTATATGCCCCAGTCAAACAGGTGCGTAAAAATTGGTCTTTGGGTGTTGGGGGTGCCTTCACACAATAGCCCTACATAGGTACTCTTGATGAAAGCAAGAATTAGCCTTGCTGTTTAAAATTTAAATTATATGCACCAACACCTTTTTCTGCAAACAGGTGCAGAAAAATTGGTCCTTGGGTGTTAATTGTACCCATGAAACCTATACCAAAAAAGTATTTCAAGATAAAATAAACACCCACAAAGCTAGGCAGCCTAGACAGTCTTGCAGAGATTTGAGATCCCAAAAACCCTTAATCAGCGACATTGGCGTCAGGGGCTTAATAGCTGCTGCTAATCGAGTACTGATTCATTTTGACAAATGTCAGATGGTCAACAAAGTATGTAGACAGACAACCTCAAAACTACCTTTTCCACGAAACTGTAACCTACCGAAGTCTGGAAAGGTGTTACATAAACTCCTCTTTAAGGTTACCTCAAGATATTTCATCTTGTGCTCCCTCTGCGAGGGCAGGATGAGTTCAGAGACTCTCCTTGTAACGGTAGTCAAGGAAGGTTGCTGACCAATAATGATCCTTCTCCTTGATGCCATGAATTCTCGGGTCCCTTCACAGGCTTTGAAGAACAAGGGCCATGAATCCTGATGATGCAGGTGCTCCTACACTCCCCATACTGGTTACCAGGCTCAATTAACATGATCACTTTTGGGTCAGTTCGCTCCTGGTGCTGCTAGGTTGGTGGTTCCTCCTGTTGTTGCACCTGCTGCTGCTCCTGTTGCTTCTGACTGGTCCAAGGTGAGCTTCCTAATCTCGTTGCTCTTGGACAACCATATGGCAGAACGATAATCCTGTGATACTCGATTACCCGAGTTTGATTGCCTCCTTTCGTAGGGTATTCAATGTGCCTGCTTGCTTTGCCTCTGCTGCTAAGCTGCTCCTGTCCATTCAACAGGGTATATGAACCGTTGCCGAGTATACCATCGGGTTTCGTACCCTGGCAGCAGAGGTGGGCTTGAGTAATGAGGCTCTGGTGGCTGTCTTCTCTCATGGTCTCTCAGATGCATTGAAAGACGAGATTGCGGCCAAGGATCTCCCTGACAAGCTTGAGGCTCTCATTTCCTTCCTGATTTTGATCAACACCAGGTTCAGGGAGAGACCATCGTTTATGAAGCGCCTGCGGAGACCTCCTACCAAATTGGCTCCTACGTTTTCTTTTCCACTAATTTCTCCCTCACCTCCCACGCCTCCTGGCGATGGTTCGGTTGGCTGTGAACCCATGCAACTGGGGTTCGCTCGCCTTTCCAAGGCTGAGCAGGCCTTTAGGAGGAGGGAGGGTCGAGGCCTGTATTGCAGTCTTGGTGGGCATTTTCCTGGGCATCTTGTTTGACCAGTTTAGTAAACGCTCGCACCTAAGGTCCTGTCAGGGACAGATCTTAGGTGGAATTTCCTTGTCCCTGGTTTCCCATAAAGATAAACCACTGATCACAGTTGTCCTCTCCTGGGCAGCAGGTCTGGTGGTTACTCAGGTGTTGGTGGACTCCGGTGCTGGCGGTTATTTTATTGACAGTACTTTTGCCACTGCGAATTCCATACCCTTGCAGCCTCGTGTTTCTCCACTAGTTATTGAGGTGATTGATGGCAGACCCTTGCAACTGGCACAGGTTACCTACGAGACCGTTCCTACGAGACTGTTTCGGCTGATATGGTGATAGGGCTGTTCACAGGGAAACACCCTGTTTCCAGGTTATTTCGTCCCCACACTACTCTATTGTTTTGGGGTACCCTTGGCTTCAGAAACACAATCCAACCTTAGATTGGCAGTCGGTTGAGATCCTCTCTTGGTCTCCACAGTGTGGCACTGCTTGTATCCATGGGCCTGTTGAGGTACTTTGTATCTCCTCAGATTCAGTGTTGCCTACTGAATATCGTGAGTATCAAGATGTATTTGACAAGGTGCGTGCTGGTACTCTTCCTCCTTATTGTCCATACGATTGTGCTCTGACTTGCAACCTGGTGCCATTCCCCCTTGTGACAGGGTTTATCCTCTCTCGGTTGCGGAGAATAAGACCATGGAGGAGTACGTTGCAGATGCCCTTGCCCGGGGGCACATTCACAAGTCCACTTCTCCAGTGGGTGCCAGTTTTTTCTTCTTTGTAAAGAAAAAGGGGGTGAGTTGAGACCTTGTATTGATTATAAGGGCCTCAATCGCACCACGGTGAAGAACGCATACCCGATTCTGTTGGTTACTGAATTATTTAACCGCCTCAAGGGAGCAACGATATTTACCAAGCTTGACCTAAGGGCCGCGTATAACCTTGTAAGGATCAATGAGGGCGATGAGTAGAAGAACCGGTCCTTATGAAACTCTGGTGATGCCCCGCTGTCTGCCACTGTGTTCTGTTTATCAAGGATGTCTTTTCTTTCCTGATATGTTGCAGCAATGCATGGTAGTCTATTTGGATGACATCTTGATTTACTTGGGCTCCATTGACTCACACTACCTGGATGTCAGACGAGTGCTGTAACAGTTACATAAGAATGAGCTTTTCTGTAAGCTTGAGAAATGTGAATTCCACCTGTCTCAGGTTGCCTCCTTGGGCTACATAATTTCTGCTGAAGAGTTCTCCATGGACCCTCAGAAGGCTTCGGCTGTTCTACAATGGCCTCATCCCAGTGGTCTCTGTTTCATTCAGCGTTTCCTTCAGGGTTTGCAACTACTATCGGAAATTTATCAGGAACTTTTCCTCTTTGGTCAAACGTTGGACCCTTACTTCCTTGTGGGTTCTACTCCAAGAAGCTCTCTCCAGCTGAATGCAATTACGAGACTTGTAACAGAGAGCTCTTGTCCATTATACTGGCTGTCAGTTACCTTGGTGGAGGCCGAAGTGCTGAGAGGGCTTCCCTTGCAGCTCGGTGCGGATCACCCCTGGTGGTGAAACAGGAGATGACACGTCCCAAGGAGCACTGGATGCGGATGGATCCCGGATGGATGGATGGATGGATGGATGGATGGTGATTAGGACCGCTTCCAGGAGATCTATAGATGCTCAGAGAAAAGAGACAAGGTTAATGCCAGGCCAAGGGTCATACACAGTGAATCAGTCCGAGGAAATGGAGGTACAGAGGGGTAAGACAAGGAGAGAATCCGTGGAATCCAGGCCGATGTAGGTACACAGAATATCCAGCAGAGGTATGGTTCAGGCAAAGAGTCGTCAGGCAAGCCGAGGTCAAACAAGGAGAAGTGCAGATGGGTCAAGGAGCAAGCCGGGTCAAAAGCAGGAACGCAGATAAACAAACAGGACACAGGTACTAGAGCTGATGATAAACCAGCACTGAAGCACAGCCAGAGAGTGCTTTATATAGGGCCAGGGCTGGGGAGATGGGCGTGGTGACACACCTGATCTGCCTCCAGCGTTCTATTGTTGCTGAATGGCAATTCCTTTCCTGACAGTGCCCCCCCCCGAGGGGCAGCCTCTGGATGCCCTACGACCACACTTTCCCGGAAACTTGTTGTGAAACTCTCTCAGGAGTTTAGGAGCATGTATGTTGCCTAATGGTTCCCAAGAATTGTCTTCCGGCGGGTATCCTTTCCATTTGATTAGATATTGAGTGCGATTGCCTTTCTGTCGACAATCTAGGATGGTCTCAACCTCGAATTCAGTCTCCCCTTCTACCGAAACTGGAGGAGGTGGTAACTCTTCTCTTCCAGGGTAGGGGCTTGGTATCGCCGGTTTAAGCAGCGAAGCATGAAACACCGGATGGATCTTAAGAGAGCCAGGCAGGATTAACTCAAAGGCTACAGGATTCACTATTCTTTTGACCTCAAAAGGACCGATGAATCGGGGCCCCAACTTCTTGGATGGGCAAGACAATCTTAGATTAACTGACGAAAGCCAAACCTTGTCTCCCACCTTGTATGCTGGGTTCTCCTTCCGTTTGAGATCACAGAACTTTTTATAGGCCTGTTGTGCCTTCAGAATATTGTCCCGTAACAACTGGAGATTAGCTGCAATGGCCGCTAGCCGATCATGGACTGCGGGAACCGTAATTTCCTGATCCAGATTGGGCAAAAAGGAAGGATGGAAGCCATAATTAGCCCAAAATGGGGTTTGGTTGGTTGCGGAGTGCACAGAATTATTATAGGCGAACTCCGCGCATGGAAGCAGGGAGGTCCAGTTGTCCTGAGCACTGGTGCAGAAGCATCGGAGGTACTGTTCCAGGGTTTGATTTGTTCTTTCAGTTTGCCCGTTGCTTTGTGGATGATAAGCAGATGACAGGGACACTTCAACCGCCAAAGATTTACAGAGCTCCTTCCAGAACCTAGAGGTAAATTGAACGCCTCGATCCGAGACTATATTGTTCGGAAGTCCATGAAGCCTGACCACCTCTTTGATAAATGTATTGGCTGTCTCCAAGGCAGAAGGGGTACCCATCATTGGTAGGAAGTGAGCCATTTTAGTGAGTCGGTCTACGACCACTAAGATGGTAGTAAACCCTTCTGAGGGTGGAAGCTCGACTATAAAGTCCATAGATAGACCCTTCCAGGGTAGTTCCGGAATTGGCAATGGTCTTAACAGTCCCCATGACTTTACTTTTGCCCCCTTGTTGCGTTGACAGGTGATGCAGGAATCTACATATGTTTTGCAGTCCTGGTGTAATTTAGGCCACCAAAAGTGGCGTTGAATGAGTTCGAAGGTCTTCCTTACCCCAAAATGCCCTGCAAGTTTGTGGTCATGCAAGGTCTTGAGGACCATCAATCTCACTTGTGTGGGAACAAAAATTTTCTCCTGAAACCAGAGGAACCCTTCCCGCTTATGTAGAGATTCGGCTTCTTGTCCTGTATAATGGGTAGAGGCTTGCTGAATTGAGGACCGTAAGTCCGTATGGATCAGAAAAAAGTTTTGAGCCGACAGGATGGTATTGGGCTCTGTTGTATCGGGAGTGTCTGGAAACATCCGGGACAGGGCATCCGCTTTTCCATTCTTAGACCCTGGCCTGTAGGTAATGTGGAAATTGAAGCGGGAGAAAAATAAGGCCCACCTGGCTTGCCGAGGTCTCAACCGTTTGGCGGCCCTCAGATATTCGAGATTCTTGTGGTCCGTGAATATCATAATAGGGTGCACTGCCCCTTCCAACAGGTACCTCCATTCCTCCAGGGCAGATTTAATGGCTAGAAGTTCTCGATCCCCCACATCATAATTCCTCTCAGGAGGTGACATCTTCCGAGAGAAAAATGCTACTGGGTGTAGTAAGGCCTTTGTGCCTTGTCGCTGGGACAGAATAGCCCCCGTGGCTACTTCTGAGGCATCTACCTCGAGAATGTAGGGTAAAGCTGGATCTGGATGTTGAAGAATCGGAGCGGTCACGAACAGGCTCTTTAATTTATCAAAGGCTAACTGGGCCTCTGGCGACCAGCGGAAACGGATCTGCTGACGTGTTAGCTGGGTGATGGGTGTGACAATTGTTGAGAAGCCTTTTACGAATCTTCTGTAGAAGTTAGCGAAGCCCACAAATCGCTGAACTCCTTTCTTATCTGTGGGGGCTGGCCACTCCAAAATTGCCTTCACCTTCTGAGGATCCATCGAGACGCCCTCTGTTGAAATGATAAGCCCCAGAAACTGAATAGATCCTCTCTCAAATTCACACTTCTCCAGTTTCACGTAGAGCCCATGTTTCCTCAGTGTGGTTAGAACTTTTTTAACATGAATCCGATGAAGTTCTAGAGAGGGGGAGAAGATCAGGATGTCATCTAGGTAAACAATTAAGAAGTTATCCAGAAATTCACGGAAAATGTCATTTACCAGATGTTGGAAAGTGGCCGGGGCATTGCACAGCCCGAATGGCATGACCAAATATTCATAGTGGCCAAAACGGGTTCTAAATGCAGTTTTCCACTCATCCCCCTCTCGGATGCGGATAAGATTGTATGCCCCTCGGAGGTCTAGTTTAGTAAAGACTCGAGCATTCCGGAAGCGCTGGAACAATTCTGGAATTAGCGGGAGAGGGTAGCGGTTTTTAATGGTAACTTTGTTGAGTTCCCGGTAATCAACACAAGGTCTTAACGTACCGTCCTTCTTCTCCACAAAAAATATTCCAGCGCCAGCTGGGGAGGATGAGGGCCTGATGAACCCCTTTTTCAGATTCTCATCGACATAGGACCGGAGAGTTTCTAATTCCTTTTCAGATAGGGGGAAGATCCTTCCAAAAGGGATCTCAGCCCCTGGGAGAAGCTCAATGGGGCAGTCGTAGGGCCTGTGAGGGGGTAGAACATCAGCTTTCTTTTTGTCGAAAACATCCTTAAAGTCCCGGTAAGCTGCAGGAATGTCTTCGGAGGAATCTGAGGCAGGCTGGACGGCTAGGCAAGTGGCAGGAGCTTGGGATTCAGAAGGGAAGCAATGATCCAGGCAGTATTTGGATGAGAAGGAAATCCTCTTCTTAATCCAATCAATCTGTGGATTGTGGGCTTGGAGCCATGGTAGGCCTAGGATGACCGGGAATAAGGGAGAGGACAGGACATCGAAGCGGAGGAGCTCTTGATGACCCGAGTCCGTGGTAGTAAGGACCGGGTAGGTCTCCCTGGTCACGGGTCCGGAACTAGGCAGGGATCCGTCGGCCAGGAAAACTTGAAGCTGTTGCTCCTTGGCTTGCAGGGGTACCCCTAGCTTCGCAGCTAGTGTACAATCCAGGAAGCAACTGCAAGCTCCGGAATTAATAATTGCCGTGAGCTGGATCCTCTCTTCTGCTACCTGTAGGGAGACATGAAGGATAAGGTGAGCAGGGGATGGCTCAGAGACCTGACAGTTCGGGACAGACCGTGAACAGCACTTACTAGGCCTCACAGGGCAATTGCGGAGGAAGTGGCCGGAAGCTCCGCAGTATAGACAGAGGTTCGCCTGGCGACGGCGTTGTCTCTCTTCGGGGGTCAAGGAAGAACGAATGAGCCCAATTTGCATAGGTTCCCCGTCTGCCGGGGCATTGACAGCTGGTCCTGGTAGAGGAGAGGCCATAAATGGGACCTTTGGCATGACCCACGTGGCTCGAGACCCTTGAAGGCGTTCTGAGCGTCGCTCCCGCAGACGCCTATCCATTTGGATGGCAAGAGCGATTAGATCCTCTAAGGATGCAGGTGTTTCTACCCGAGCCAGCTCGTCTTTTAAAGCTTCCGAGAGGCCATGACGGTACTGGTATTTTAATGCTGCCTCGTTCCAGTCCGTGTCGGCTGCCCATCTACGGAAGTCTACCGTATAGTCCTCGGCCGGGCGTTTGTTTTGCTGGAGGGCATGCAGGGCCGATTCTGCTGTGACCGTACGCTGGGGATCCTCGTATAATTGGGCCATAGCCTCAAAGAAAGAGTTTGTGGAATTCAGGATTGGACTCTTCTGTTCCAAGAGATTGTGTGCCCAAGTCTGAGGTTCTTCGGCCAGTAGAGAAATTATGAATCCCACCTTGACGGACTCAGAGGAAAAGGTCCTAGGTTGAAGGGCTAGGTATAATAAACAAGCATTCTTGAAGGCCCTGAATTTCCTACGCTCCCCACGGAAGCGTTCCGGCGTGGGCACCCGTGGTTCCGGGGGCGGAGCTGAAGCCGAATGGCCGGAGCTAGCTTGGTCCGGTTGGGCCGGAGCCGGCAGCGAGCTAGTGGATGGCTGATTCGGATCAGGTGGAGGAGAAGAGCCGGCCATGTTGAGTACTCGACCCTCTAGCTGGAAGTACCCATCTTGTAGCCTTTGCACAGCTTGGGTCAGGGCTGAAACCTGCTGGCATAGGGCCTCGAGCTGGGAAGCACCTCTGTCGGCCTCTGACATGGCTGGTTTATGCTGTCAGTTACCTTGGTGGAGGCCGAAGTGCTGAGAGGGCTTCCCTTGCAGCTCGGTGCGGATCACCCCTGGTGGTGAAACAGGAGATGACACGTCCCAAGGAGCACTGGATGCGGATGGATCCCGGATGGATGGATGGATGGATGGATGGTGATTAGGACCGCTTCCAGGAGATCTATAGATGCTCAGAGAAAAGAGACAAGGTTAATGCCAGGCCAAGGGTCATACACAGTGAATCAGTCCGAGGAAATGGAGGTACAGAGGGGTAAGACAAGGAGAGAATCCGTGGAATCCAGGCCGATGTAGGTACACAGAATATCCAGCAGAGGTATGGTTCAGGCAAAGAGTCGTCAGGCAAGCCGAGGTCAAACAAGGAGAAGTGCAGATGGGTCAAGGAGCAAGCCGGGTCAAAAGCAGGAACGCAGATAAACAAACAGGACACAGGTACTAGAGCTGATGATAAACCAGCACTGAAGCACAGCCAGAGAGTGCTTTATATAGGGCCAGGGCTGGGGAGATGGGCGTGGTGACACACCTGATCTGCCTCCAGCGTTCTATTGTTGCTGAATGGCAATTCCTTTCCTGACACTGGCTCTCAAAGAGTGGAGATACTTGCTTGTAGGTTCTGTGGTTCCAGTTCTCATTCTCACGATCATAAGAATCTGACGTATCTCTCAAAGGCCAAGAGGCTCACACCCCATCTGGCCAGATGGGCATTATTCTTGTCTTGTTTTAACTATGTCGTCTCCTATTTTCCAGGTTCCAAGAATGTTAAGGTTGATGCCTTGTCTCACCAGTATTCTGAGTTGTCCAGGCAGGACTCCGTGCCGACATCGGTCATACCTTCAGATCATAGCCTGGCTGCCACCTAGAACAACTTAACCTCTCCTCTTGGGGAACAGATCTTGGCTGCCCAACCTGATGCTCCCAATGAGAGACCTGCTGGCAAATGTTTTGTACCTGAGGGGTTGCGCATTAAACTGTTGCGCACGTACCACAATTCCAAGACTGCCGGTCATCCTGGTAAGAACCAGATGTCCTGGGCTATTTCCCATCAGTTCTGGTGGCCATCTCTCCACACTGATGTTGCTGCATATGCGGCTGCTTGTTAGGTCTGTGCCCAGAATAAATCTCCTCAGCACCTTCCCTTGGGCCTACTGCATCCCATTCCCAATGGGGAGCGTCCCTTGTCTCACCTGGCCATGAATTTTAGTGTGGAACTTCCCGTGTCTCAAGGTTACAAGGTTATCCTCATGATTGTCGACCGGTTCTCCAAAATGTGCCACTGTGTTCTGTTTAAGCAGCTGTCTACAGCTAAGGAGCTTGCCTCTGTGCTTGCCAGGGAGGTCTTCCATTTAAACGGGTTGCCTAAGGAGATTGTCTTGGACTGTGGGAGCAAGTTTGTCTCCAGGTTCTGAAGCGCCTTTTGTTTCCAGTTGGGTATTTATCTCTCCTCTGACTTCACAGTCCAATGGTCCCGCTGAGCATTCCAACCAAGCTCTGGAGCAATTTCTCTGCTGCTATATCTCTGACCATCAGGACAATTGGGTTGATCTGAGTTTGCCAGGAGCTCTGCCATCACCTCGTCTTCTGGAATGTCTCAATTCAGGGCCAATTATGGGTTCCAACCCACTGTGTTACCCAAATCTTTCTCGCCAGAGGACATCCCGGCTGTGGAGGATCATCTTCGTGTCACTTCGTGTCACTTTTGAAGCCACTGGTTTGCAATTGCTATATTTCTTCACTTCCTCGCCCTCGTCCCATTCCTGTGGGCAAAATCCTGAGGAGTATGAGGTTAGCAGCATCTTGGATTCTCGTCTGTTCCGTGGTCAGGTTCAATACCTGGTGCACTGGAAGGGTTATGGTCTTGAGGAGCACTCCTGGGTTCCCTCCACTGATGTTCATGCTCCCGCTCTTCTCTGCGCTTTCCATGCTCGCTTTCCTCAGAAACCGTTTTTTGCTCCGCGGAGGAGCGGTCATTGAGGGGAAGGTACTGTCAAGGTCTTACCTTGCCGTCCTACTGGCAGCCATCTTGGACATGTGCAGACTGCTGCCTCTTATAGACTCTGATTGCATCATCCCGTTCCTGCTGTCTGGGCGGGATGGGTTGCAGTCCTTGCCCTTGTGTTTGTGCTCCAAGGTGCATCTCTGCTAGCAGTCTTCTATTCCCCGTGATCCTCTGTGTATGACCTGGCTTGGCTGACAACTCTCATGGCTCTCCCACATCGACAGACGACCCGGCATTGGCAGACGACCTGGCATCGACAGACTACCTGCTTCTGGACTTGATTCCGGCTTGCTTCTGCTCCCACCTCCTTACTCTTGCTGTGCGTTGATTGTTGTTTTCCCCAATAAACAGTTTTATTTTTCCTGCATCCCTGTTTGGTCTGGTTTCCTGGCACCATGACAGTGCCATACTCACACAGGTACTCGTTGACGGCTCTCTGCTGCATGTGCAGCTGCTGCAGCATTGACAAAGTTGAGTTCCACCCAGTTGGCATGTCAGAAATCAGGCGGTTTACGGGCAGGTGGAATTCCCGCTGAATTTCAGCCAACCGAACACTGCCTGTGTATGACCACCTGAAATGGCTACACATTCTTCTGGCCTGCTTTAGAAGATCTTACAAACCTGTTTAAAAAATGCAGCACCACCAAACTGAGGACATGTATCAGGCATGGCACATGTGTCAACTTTTTATGTAGAGGGGCGGACAGAAGGTTAGTGCCAATATCGCACACCACCAATCCAGGCTCAAGCTTCTGTGGCATGAACCACCTCTGGGCCTGCCTCTGCAGAGCTGAAATAATCTCTGCTCTGGTGTGGCTCCTGTCCCCTAGACAAACCAGCTAAAGCACTACATGGCATATTTTAGCCTGACTCGTTGAATGGTCCCTTAGAGGGTACTGGTGGTTTATAGGACAATCCAGCAGAGGAGGGCATGGAGGAGGAGGAGGAGTGGAGCTGACAGATCTTGCATCATTACTATGAGCTGCATGAAGACGTGACAGGAAAACAAGCTCCAGCACTGAGCCCTGTCCTGCATCCTTCCTAGTGGCACGCAGAGTTACCCAATGTGCTGTGAGCAAAATATATCATTCCTGACCATGCTTGCTAGGCCACGTGTCAGCAGTAATGTGGACCTTGTGGCTGACTGCCTTGCCAAATGATGTCAAAACATTGCCTTCCACATGATGGTAGAGTGCTGAAATAGCCTTATGTGCAAAGAACTAGAGATTGAGATCCTGCCATTGGGGTACAGCACATTCTGCAAATTCACGGAAGGGGTAGAATCCACCAGATGGAAAGACAGGCATTGAAAAGCAACCATTTTGGACAAGCTGGAATTTAGATGCTGGGCATGTGGGTGGCAGAGAGTGTATTTTTTTTCCGATGCAGCAGCTGGGGCAGTGGTGGAAGGTTAAATGCCTTGTCAAGCAGGTAGTACGCAAATGGCTTGTGTTTTTGCCATGCTTGATCTGCTTGCAGCAGAGGTTCCAAATTGAAACAGTGCGATCCGCTGCACATGTGCTAAAAAGGCCCACACAGCTGAGCTGTGGGAAGTGGGCCGAAAAATAACATCTTCCATGATGGATGCCTTATGAGGACATCCTGCCTTGTTGGGGTTGTTCCTCCACCTCACTTTCCTCCTCAGGTCTATCCAACACCCAAGTCCCATCAGTGACCTCATCATCCCCTCCATCCTCATCATCACTGGAGCCAACTTGGCAATACGCTGCGGCTGGGGGAACATGACTGCCAATTTGTTGTTTATCAGTGTTCTCCCCTCTCTGTAGGCTCATGTTTCTCCCTTCCTCTACATCAGAACCAACATCAGAATCAAGTAATGCTTCAATAAGCAAGTGGCTGACGCTGTGTTTAAATACTTTAGCTGACTACACCATGCATGATGCTGAAGTTATGGCAGAAGTACCCATGCACAATGAGGCAGCAAAACCCGCTTTGGCAGCTGCGGTGGACTGCGAACTAGTATCAGATTGGGTCATAGAGGATGAGGAGGATGAAGATGGTTTAGTAAGCCAGTCCACCACCTCCTCTGCATGCTGTGGTTGGATAGCACGGGCAACATCACTAAACAGAGACAAATATGCTCTGTCTGAGGACGGATCACGTCCACCTTTGCCTGTGGAACAGATGCTACTGACCCTCTCCTAGTGGCATGATAAGGTCTGTCTCTCCTTGTTAGCCTTTGTGTCATGTACCTGGTCCTGAAACTGAAATGCTGAGAGGGCTCTCCTTGCGCCTGAGTGCTCGGTGTCCCTGAAGGTGGTAACAGGAAGCAGGAAGCCCAAAGTAGCAGGGATTGCCAGCTGTGCCCCAGATGAGGGTTGGTGGTAGGGAGATCTCTCTGCAGGTGAACACCAGAGGAGGTGAGTTGTAGGACCCAGGAGTGCTGAGGATGGTGCAGACTGCACACGGCTGGAAGTAAGTTGTAATGGAAAGTGCAGCAGGCAGGATCAACAGGTAAGTACTGAAGGCAGGTACTGCAGGCTGGCTACAGCAGATGGGCACCAAGGCAGATCACAGCAGACAAGGCACAGCAGAAGGCATAGTTGGGGATGGAAGCAGACGTCAGTAAGCCAGTGGTCAGCAGATCACATAGCAGAGTCGTGGTTAGGCAAGCCGGGGTCATGTACAGGGCAGATGACAAGAGAAGATCCGTGAACAATCCGAGGTCAGTGCTGGGAGCGAGACAAGAGGAATACAAGAGCAACCCAGATTGACAACAGGTGATCAGAAGCAGCAGAAAACACAGGAAGCAGGAAGCTGAAGACCAGTCAGCAATGTTCATGTGCCACAGACATCCCTTTAAAGGCCAGAGGGTGCTGGGATTGGACGTCCTTATGTGCGCCAGCGTGCACACGTCTTCGCCCTAGTGAACGTGCGTTTGCAATCCGGCTAGCTCCCTGAGAGTGCCCCCCCTCATGGGCAGCCTCTGGATGCCCAAACGTGACACCTTCTCAGCGTTTCTGTTAAAGAATTCTTGCAGTAACCTGGGGGCATGAATATTTTCCTCGGGCTCCCATGAATTGTCTTCAGGTGGGTATCCCTTCCACTCAACAAGATACTAAATATGTCTTCCTTGTTTTCTGCAGTCCAGTATTGCTTCCACCTCAAACTCATGTTCCTCACCAATAGTAACTGGAGGTGGCGGTGGGTCCTTCCTTCCTGGGAAACAATCTGGGACAGCAGGTTTAAGAAGAGACATGTGGAAGACTGGGTGGATTGTGTAAGATTGGGGAAGAAAAGGTGGAGAAACACAGAAGATACTGCTCTAAGGTCTGGTTGGTCCTCTCTGTCTGACCATTGCTTTGGGGGTGGTAGGCTGAGGACAAGCAGACATCAATATTTAAAGCTTTGCAAAGGGTTCTCCAGAATTTGGAGGGGAATTGTACGCCTCTGTCTGATTCAATGCTTCTGGGCAGGCTGTGAAATCTCACTACTTCTTTAATAAAAGCCTGAGCCGTGCCTGTGGCCGAGGGCGTACCCACCATAGGCACAAAATGCAACATCTTAGATAATCGATCAATGACTACAAAGATAGATGTGAATACCTCAGCAGAAGGCAGGTCCACTATAAAGTCTATTGACAACATCTTCCAGGGTAAATCAGGAATTGGTAATGGCCCTAGCAGGCCTCAGGCTCTGGTGTTACTTCCCTTATTGCGAAGGCACGTAGTACAGGAGCCAACATAATCCTTACAGTCCTGACTCAGGCCTGGCCACCAAAAATATTGTTGAATGAGCTCAATGGTCTTGTGTACCCCGAAATGTCACGCCAATTAATGGTTATGACATTCCTTCAGGACTAGGGTTCTTGCTTCTTGTGGAACAAAAATTTTGTCATTTTGCCAGACAAAATTGTCTTGTTTTTTCAAGGAACGAACGTCAGACTCCGGACACTGAGTGGAAACTTGCTGGATGGCTGATTTTAAATCAGGTTGCACCAGCAAAACATTTTGTGGTGAAAGGATGGTACTGGATGAAGCCACTTCAGGGGTCTCTGTAAACATTTGTGAAAGTGCATGAGCCTTGCCGTTTTTTGACCCTGGCCGGTAGGTGATTTGAAAATGAAATCGGGAGAAGAACAAAGCCCACCGTGCTTGCTGAGGCCTAATGCGTTTAGCAGTCCTGAGATATTCCAGATTCTTGTGATCGTAAATATCATCACTGGATGGACAGCTCCTTCTAAAAGATTTTGCCATTCTTCTAAGGCTGTTTTGATAGCCAGTAGCTCCTGATCACCGACATCGTAATTCCTTTCTGCTTGACTCAGTTTTCGAGAGGATAAAGCTACCGGATGGAGCAATGCTTTCGGCCCCATACACTGTGACAAGATTGCCCTAGTGGTGACCTCTGAGGCAGGTTTAAGAAGAGACACGTGGAAGACTGGGTGGATTGTGTAAGATTGGGGAAGAGAAAGTTCAAAAGACACAGGATTGATCATTCTTTATATTCTAAAAGGTCCAATGAACCTTGGTCTCAGCTTACGAGAAGGACAGGGGAGTTTTAGGTTGGGCGTAGACAGCCAGACTCTGTCACCAACCTTAAAGCCTGGGTTCTTCCTTCCCTCTTATCATAGTTCCTTTTATAATCATCCTGGGCCTTTTGTATTGCCTCCTGCAGGGTCTGGTAATTCGTAGAGATGGAAGTTAATCTATCTTCTACTGTGGGCACAGCAGTTTCTGGCAGAGAATCTGGAAAAAAGCATGGATGAAAGCCATAGCTAGCCCAGAATGGGGTTTGGTTGGTGGCCACGTGTACTGAGTTATTGTACGCAAATTCAGCACAGGGGAGCAGAGATACCCAGTTGTCCTGTGAAAAGGTGGAGAAACACAGAAGATACTGCTCTAAGGTCTGGTTGGTCCTCTCTGTCTGACCATTGCTTTGGGGGTGGTAGGCTGAGGACAAGCAGACATCAATATTTAAAGCTTTGCAAAGGGTTCTCCAGAATTTGGAGGGGAATTGTACGCCTCTGTCTGATTCAATGCTTCTGGGCAGGCTGTGAAATCTCACTACTTCTTTAATAAAAGCCTGAGCCGTGCCTGTGGCCGAGGGCGTACCCACCATAGGCACAAAATGCAACATCTTAGATAATCGATCAATGACTACAAAGATAGATGTGAATACCTCAGCAGAAGGCAGGTCCACTATAAAGTCTATTGACAACATCTTCCAGGGTAAATCAGGAATTGGTAATGGCCCTAGCAGGCCTCAGTCTCTGGTGTTACTTCCCTTATTGTGAAGGCACGTAGTACAGGAGCCAACATAATCCTTACAGTCCTGACTCAGGTCTGGCCACCAAAAAGATTGTTGAATGAGCTCAATGGTCTTGCATACCCCGAAATGTCACGCCAATTAATGGTTATGACATTCCTTCAGGACTAGGGTTCTTGCTTCTTGTGGAACGAAAATTTTGTCATTTTGCCAGACAAAATTGTCTTGTTTTTTCAAGGAACGAACGTCAGACTCTTGCTGGATGGCTGATTTTAAATCAGGTTGCAACAGCAAAACATTTTGTGGTGAAAGGATGGTACTGGAGGAGGAAGCCACTTCAGGGGTCTCTGTAAACATTTGTGAAAGTGCATGAGCCTTGCCGTTTTTTGACCCTGGCCGGTAGGTGATATGAAAATGAAATCGGGAGAAGAACAAAGCCCGCCGTGCTTGCTGAGGCCTAATGCGTTTAGCAGTCCTGAGATATTCCAGATTCTTGTGATCGTAAATATCATCACTGGATGGACAGCTCCTTCTAAAAGATTTTGCCATTCTTCTAAGGCTGTTTTGATAGCCAGTAGCTCCTGATCACCGACATCGTAATTCCTTTCTGCTTGACTCCGTTTTCGAGAGGATAAAGCTACCGGATGGAACAATGCTTTCGGCCCCATACACTGTGACAAGATTGCCCTAGTGGTGACCTCTGAGGCATCCACCTCCAAGACATAAGGCAGAGCAGGGTCTGGGTGCCGAAGTATTGGAGCAGAGGTGAAAAGAGCTTTCAGTTTATCGAATGCCGCCTGGGCCTCCTGGGACCACTGAAATTGGGAGTGTTGAGCTGGGTAATTGGAGCAATATTGGATGAGAACCCTTTAATGAATCTCCTGTAAAAGTTGGCGAACCCCACAAATCTTTGGATCCCCTTTTTATCCACTGGGGCAGGCCAATTCAGGATAGAAGACACCTTTTGTGGGTCCATACCGATACCATCAGTGGATATGATCAATCCTAGGAACTGGATGGTTTGTCTCTCAAATTCGCATTTCTCCACCTTGGCGTAGAGTCCATGTTTCCTGAGGGTAGACAAGACTTTGTTTACATGCACACGGTGCAATTCAAGAGATGCAGAGAAGATGAGAATATCATCAAGATAGACTATAAGGAAGTAATCCAGAAATTCTCTAAAGATGTCATTTAGGAGGTGTTGGAAAGTGGCTGGGGCATTGCAAAGTCCGAAAGGCATCAGCCAATCAGGGCCCTAGAATGTAGTGTGCGGCGCGCAGTCAAGATTATAAGTAGGTTTTTCCCACAAAAAATTAAATGTCTTTAAATCCAATTTGATTATTCAAGCAACAAAGCTGTCTTTTATTTTAGCTGTAGGGAAGAACTTAAATAAGATTGTGTTTTAATGGAACCAAAGTGTGCAATGGGGGTGGCAATCATTGCAATGATTTCAGACTGACCAGGCACCTGGCTGTCATGTGTGTCAGCAGTGTTGTCAACCTACCAGATTGAAATTTACTGACAAGACACCCACAATTTACTGGCACAGCTAAGTTTTTACTGGCATTTCCAAAAGTTACAGAATTACAGTGCAAATATGAGTATTTAGGCTACAAACAAGTACAATATGCATTATCAATGTGATTTAAGGTAGCTATAAGGGCAAAAAACACATTTCCTATTTTATTTTCTATAAAATAAGTAGCTCAGGGACAGGACTCAGAAGGGCAAGAAATTAGAATGGGCGGCACACACAAGAAATTAATCCTCACAGTGACCTTGACAGCAGTGTGTAGAAGCACAGATGATTATGACATCTCACCGACATGACACATCCCCTCCTGAGTCACAGTGACAGTCTCTCTCCAGGCCAGTTGGTCCCTTCAGTCCACTCCAGTCCAAACAGCACTGAGAGTCCTGCTCCCAGGTTGCCTTGCTCCTGACCTGCACACGAGGCTCTGGCCACTCCGCTTAGCCCCCTTGGACCATGACATTACACAACATGTTTAGGCAATGCCTCCACCAGAATCACCCCCCACCGGCGTGGCCCGAAACACATTGTAGCAGGCACTTGGGCGTTAAAAATGATTAAATCCTAAAATAATCTGTGCTCGGTCACAATATTTTGACAAGCAAGCAGCCACTTAAAAACCTGTGAAACCAGTTTGTAAACAATTATATAAATAATATGCAGTGCTCGAAAATGAAGATATTTAAATGGATATATAAACATATATCAAAAGTGCAAATGTTCAAAGATGAAAGGACAAAAACATGCCTGTACATTTACAGAGAAACAAATCTGTGAGTAAAGTTAATTTAAACCATAAAAAGTCCTTTAAATGGGTTGAAATGGCATCCATCCATCAGAAAGTGCAATGTAGATAAAAGAAGGGCATCCACCACCAGCCAAAAAAAAAAACTTGGCATATGCCTATTACTGAATGCTTTGGACATTTGCACATTTGATATATGTTTATATATTCATGTAATTATCTTCATTTTTTTTAGCGCTACTTATTATTTATATAACTTGGATGGTATCGGCTGGACAGGAACTGCACATGCACAGTTCCGACCCGAGAATCACAGCCATATGTTTTTACTGGCAACCTTTTCCTGTCACTGGCATTTACTGGCAGTAGAAAAGTGCCTGTTTTTTACTGGGTGCCAGTAAAAATACTGACGGTTGGCAACACTGTGTATCAGTAACATCACCCCCTTTTAAGGAACTTACAATATTAGAAGGTCTTACACAAAATATGATACTTGACTCAACACGTTGAGTTAAAAAAAAATACATGACTAAAGCCCAGAGTTTTTTTGTTTTGGATAGAGTAGATAGTTCAAGCTCCTGTCAATTTTTCTTATTTCTGTTTGTTTGTGTCCTGTTGAGAATTCTTTTCACTTCCCGTCCCCAAGACATACCACTAAGGGGTTGATTTACTAAAGCAAGACTTGCATAATCTGATGTAGCTCAGCACAGAAACAAATCAGCTTCCAGGTTTTACTGTCAAAGACCAATTGAACAAGCTGAAGTTAGAAGCTGATTGGCTACCATCTACAGCTGCACCAGATTTTTCACTCTTAAGTTTTAGTAAATCAGCCTCTGTGTGAGATTAAATTTATCAAAAGCGAAGAGAAATCCTCTCTATGGCATTTATTAGAACAGGAATCTCCATTAGAAGACTTCCCCTCATGTATTCCTTTGACAGCTTGACAACAGAGGTCCTAAAACAACTTCACTCGATAAAAAACTGAGAAAGAAAGTATAAAAGGACATGTACAAAAAGTATATAAGAAAAAATAACTTTAGAACATATACTCTTCAAAGTTTGAAAAAATTTAACAAGGCATGTAAAATGTTAAGTGTTTCCTTCAGCTTTTTGAAACATGTCCAATATATGAATAGGTACGTAAAATTTCCAATTACCTTCAAGAAATATATAAAGGAAAAAATGCGTAGTTACCAGATGATAAGTATCTCTTTGTTTGGCTGGATTTCAACTTTCCTTTCTCATTGAGTAACGTCACTGCAGTTTTGAAGATATTTTTGATTTCCTCCACTACTTCACGCCATTTCTTCTCATAGCCAGAGTCTCCCTAGAATAAAAAAGTTGAAAATATTTTAGCTTGCTAATCGCATTTAAGAACTATGAAATGATTAAAAAAAAAAATAACAGGATCAAATGATTGTAATGCCCGTCACTAATAACTCATGGGATCACTTATTCACTTTTCCATGATTCATTATTTAAATAAAAGTTTTTTTTTTTTTCATGTAAGTGGATATAGGAAATTATTGGTAAAATTTGACCTAAAAGATACATTTTAAGTGGTTACTGTTTAAAATGAAAGATAATAAAAGGTACTTTTTTTGCAGGATAGCATTACTGTATTTATCAAAGCTGAACTTCGGGCAAATAGCTAAATAGAGATGAAATACATTTCTAGATGTTCTCCACAAGATAAATGCTTTACCCACCAAGATATTTGCATTTTTCCCATCCAGTTCTGAGATTTACACAGCCCTGCCATTTGACACAGCCTTGTCTGGCAGGTTAAGAGACCTGATTTCTCTCTGCTGCAGTTCAGTAACACTTACAGGTCTCCTATCAGGAGCAGCAGAACGATGAGCTAATTTTTACTGTAATTTGCTCTCTCATCCTCATCCTTGTCATTGCCCGGCAGCACAACTGATTGGCTCAGTGTGTTGTTTCTTTCTTCCCCACTCTAAGTTCAGTTGTACAAGGACTGCGAGAAGCTGATTCCAGGTCAAATACAGGCTTTTACACTGGTTGCATTTAAAAATTCATTTAGTGATGTGTTAATAATTACAAGGCATCATTGGTTGGTGTCTTTCCAATCTGGCTGGAATTCAGCTTCCTCCAAAAATATTGCAAAAAAGTAATAATAAATTATCTTTTGAACCAATTTGCTCTGATGCTGGAATATTAGCAATGACTGGTCATTTTTATAAATTATTTAACATTTTCCAAAAATGTTTATAATAATATTATTTAATCATCAGCATAGTGGCAGCTCTCTTCATACTTCAACTTTCAGCTAAGGAATGAGAGGGGGTTCTAGGAACAATTAAATGGTCCAGAAAACTCTGGTGACATAACATATAGCAATAGAAATATACTCCTAGTCTGATTAATCTTGTATCTACTTACAGCTTTTTTTGGCTAATGACATAAACCTTGGAATGCTGTAGTCTGAGCACTTTGTATAGCTGTAAAGCCTGGAATTTCCTTTAAAACAATTATCATATATTACTCTATCCAACAAGCCACCCACTCTTAATATTTCAATATTGGGCAGATGACGATTGGTCTATTTACTTGTACTTTTATTTTTTATATTTTACTTGTATTTTCTTTTACTAGTTCTAATAACGTTTGAAGACACTGGCAGGTCATCTGTCTGAAAATTCAAGTTTCCTTTCCCTATCATAACTCCTAAGACCATGGTTTACCTAATTGCTCTTTACATAGGGTAATAAGATGTTTTTCAAGTTTGCCTATAGAAAATCCATGTGGAGGAAGCCACAGATTCACAATGTTTTTAAATATACTTTTCTAAATATGATATACTGTATGTATTTATAAAAAGAAAAAAACAAAAACAGACCCTCTTCACATAATATCTCATAATCTGTTAATGGTGTGTAATTTTGTTAGAATAAGATTAAGTCAGGTTAAAAAGGGCCCAAATTAGCATGATGGTGACTTTTTCACAGATTTGAGATTGCAAATAATTCTAATTAAATTGTGTTCACTTACATGAGCATTTGATGCTTACGCTGTTAATGTCAATGTCATCCAGATCAAGACAATGTTTTCGAACCTGGGGATTTATTTTGCAATAGAATATCTTACAACTATACTGTTGTATATACTGTATACAAGTATACTCTATATACATATCTCTTTCATTCTTTATACTTTTTTAAACTTTTTTAGGGGGGTCTGGATCTGGTCTGTAGAGAACAGATCCAGACCCCCATGCAGCTCTGCAGCAACAGATCACTTCTAATAATGATATGTTACTGGCTACAATCAGCAGACCAGCTGTTTCAATGGCCATAAACCAGTGGTGTCTTTAAATCAGCTTCTAGTACTCATTGTCTACTATTACTGACTGCATTTGAAAGCATCTGTTTACAAAACTAGACTGGATCTTCTTAGCAAAGCTAGCAAATCAGAACTTCAATGAATCAAATACAATCCCTTTCTGCAGCCATCCATCACACTCACAATGTCAAGTGGCAGGGCTGTGCTGTCAATGTCATGGGTAATATGAAATGTAAGGAGGAGCACCACTTGATTACTCCACTTGATCCCAAAATTGAGAAGAAATAGTCCCCTGCCTGCTCCCATTCTCCTCAATGATGGGACCTGGGGAACATTTCTTTACTTGCTGGGGGCCACAGACCAGGGGATTAAAACCATCTGCATCCAATGGAAAAAAAAAGTCCTCTCGCGGCTCTATGCCTTTCTTTTGAACTGATGAGTACATGGACCAGTCAACTCCACACCTGCAGTTGACCTGCTTCAAGCTGTTTTTGTATTCCCATAGACGTAAAAGAAGCAGTTTAGATGCAGGCCTTAAAACAGCTTGCAAATGTGAATAATGAGACAAAATTAGTAGCACGTTTTATAGGTTGCGATATGCAAACTGAATGGAGTGAATCAGTGTAAGATTCCCCTTGGTTAATGCAAATTGGGGAAAATTAGGTACTGTACATCTGGTTTTTTTGTGTGATTTGTGCAATCAGACATTTAGATATTCATTTGTCAGAAAACATAGTTTTCCAAATAGTTACCATAACTAAAAAAAAAATAGTTTTACCACTTTAGGATCCCAATTGTCATAATACTACTTATAGCTGAACTACAAGCAATCAACTAAAAACACAGATGAAATACATACAGTATATCATGAGCATTTTACTTGCTAAATTGATTTGCATTTTTGTCTAAACAGCCCTGAGAATTACACAACAACACATTTCTGCCTAGTAAGGAAAGGGACCTGATCTTTATATGCTACAATTACACTTTCACTTACAGGTCTCGTCCCCACCACCATCCTGTGTCTAGACAGAGAAAGGATAACAGTAGAATATTGAGCCCATTATAATTACATTTTTAATTACATTACAAAGTGAATGATGTATTAATGATTATACAGTACAGCTTCATTATTAATGCCATTTATATCTGCCTGGAGTTTATCTTTAATCCACCCATTGTACAGTGAACCAATAATCGACTGACTCATCTTTTATTGGCTGCATGATTAAAAATGGCAAACAAAAAAATTCAATTTTTATGACAGTGTTTTGCTTTTTTTACAATGTGCTACACCTAAAATAACAGCAATGCTCATGAAAATGTTTAATCAGGGTAATCAGCCAAAATGTTAAACTTCTTACTAGTCTATGCAAAGTATTTCATTATAATGTTTAGCACCACATAATAACGTGCTGAAAGCTCATTAAAATTCTGGTTTTGTATTAACCAGAGAGACTCCCTGTCCTCACCTGTAATGTAACACAACATACTTTTTAGTTACATATTAGCACCAAGAATAACAGCACAATTTAACATAATAAAGCAAAGTGAAGCAGAGAAAAAGGTTATCTTTATTTATTTTAAAATTGTAAAAGTTGATCTACCGGTAGCATCAGATATTGGTGTTCATGATATTGATGATATTGGTGTTCATGTTAAGTGCATGCATGTTATATGTAAGTGTACTTACAGACATTTGTTCCCTTTCACAGAGATCACAGTACAAAGCCGTCATCTGACTTTAAAATGGAAGAAAAGCTTAAAGTAGAACTATTTTTTAACTTTTTTTTCATTTTTGGATAGGGCCACCCACAGGCCCTGTACCAGCCAGCCAGCCACCCACAGGCCCTGTACCTTTCAGCCACAGGTACTGTACCAATCAGCCAGTCACCCACAGGCCCTGTACCAGCCAGCCACCCACAGCCCCATGTGCCAGCCAACCAGCCACCCACCACAAGGTGCCAGCCACCCACCCACCACAGGGTGCCAGACAGCCAGCCACCCACCACAGGGTGTCAGACAGCCAGTCACCCACAGGCCCTGTACCAGCCAGCCACAGGCACTGTACCAGCCAGCCACCCACAGACCCTGTGCCAGCCAGCCACCCACAGCCCCTGTGCCAGCCACCCACCTACCACAGGGTGTCAGTCAGCCAGCCAGCCACCCACCACAGGGTGCCAGCCAGCCAGCCACCCACCACAGGGTGCCAGTCAGCCAGCCACCTACCACAGGGTGCCAGCAAGCTGGCCATTAAACATTAAACAACAATTACCATGTTCAGTAACAGATTTGTATCAAAAATTGCCACTTTTTCTTCAAGCCAATCCCAAACACTTTAGTGGCAAACACCAATTTTCTATTTTTTGTAGTATAAACTATAGGATTGTAAAAGACCTGAGACACATTTGGGTGCCCCAAGGAGAGCAGCAATGTGGCATATGTGGTGTACCAAATTGCGTTAAAAGTTGAAGGGGCTTAAAGGAGCATGGTTATTTAAAACAAAAGCATTCTTGTACCCATAAAATATACTAAGATTACTAAAACGAATGACACTGTAAAAATATGAACTTGGCCTACCTTATAAATTGACAGTGTCACTCAGTAGATCAGTGGATAGTGTCACTCAGTAGATCAGTGAACAGTGTCACTTAGTAGATCAGTGGACAGTGTCACTCAGTAGATCAGTGAACAGTGTCACTTAGTAGATCATTCGAGAGCGTCACTCAGTAGATCAGTAGACAGTGACACTCAGTAGAGCAGTGGAAAGTGTGTGGAAAATGCCAGTTGGGTATTGGAAAGTGCGTGGACAGTGTCAATAAGGCAGAGATTGTTGTCAGTAGTGGAGAGGTTGGTGTAAGTAGAGCAGTGGACGGTATCAGTATAGCAGTGGATGGTGTCAGTAGAGCAGTGGAAGGGTTCAGTAGGGGAGAAGATGGTGCCAGTAGGGCAGTGGAGGATGTCAGTAGATCAGTGGATGGTGTCAGTAGAGCAGTGGACGGTGTCAGTAGATCAGTGGACGGTGTCAGTAGATCAGTGGACAGTGTCAGTAAACCAGTGGACAGTGTCAGTAGAGCAGTGGATGATATAAGTAGGGCAGGGGTTGGTGTCAGTAGAGTAGGGGACGGTATCAGAAGAGCAGTGGACGGTATTAGAAGAGCAGTGGACGGTGTCAGTAGAGCAATGGATGGTGTCAGTAAGGGAGAGTTTGGTGTCAGTAGGGCAGTGGACAGTGTCAGTAGGGGAGAGGTTGGTGTCAGTAAGGCAGGGGAGGGTGTCAGTAGAGCAGTGGACGTGTCAGTAGGGCAAAGTTTGCAATCAGTATGGCATTGGATTGTGTCACTCACTAGAGCAGTGGCTTTTGTCAGTAGGGCAGAGGACAATGTCGGTAGGGCAGTGGACCTGTGTCAGTAGTTTTTTTATTTTTATTATATATTTTATTATTTTCTACAATTACTTTTTTTTTTTTTTTTGGAGCCCGTTGGGAGGATTCAATGAAATATCAGGGGTCTAAACAGATCCCCTGATTTCTCACTTTTAAGAGAAAGGAGACACATTGAGGACACAGGTTCTTCAATTTCTTTCTCTGCAGGCTGAGCTAAATTAATGAAAAAGTGCTCTGTGCTGAGCAGCTTTCCGTTCATTCACAAACTGAAGCATAGTAAACAAACACAGTTATTAATAAACAGAGTAAGGGGCAGTTCACACCATAGAAACGCAGTCCAGATGCTTTTCTGCATGTGCTTTTTGATTTGTTTTTGGTGCAATTTGTATGCATTTTGGTGCGTTTTTGATGCGGTCCAGTGCATTTTTCCCCCTCTTTCTTCTTAACCTTTAATAAGGACATGTGTGTTCCAGTGCATTTTTGGTGTGTTTAGGTGCGTTCCTGTGCGTTTTTTATGTATTTTACTGCATTCCAAAACAGTTTAGTGTAGAAAAAATGCTTTTTTTTCTGGAACTGGAGTGCACTGGAACTGACTGCACTGGTGTGAACTATGCCATTGAAAACCATATAACCTACTATCCATGCCTTTTTGATGCAAAAAAAAAAAAAACGTACAGGACTGCATGTGGTGTGAACTGGCCCTAAGTGATCAGTACAGATCACTAACACTGTTCATTCAGAAAAGGAAGGGGCTGGCTCTAATCTCTCTTTAATAAGCAGCGGAGTAACATCATGGCGCCATGCAGCGTGTTGCTGTGAGCTCCCATGTGTTTCCCCGAGCAACTACGCTTGTCTCTATGATGTACCTGTGTCCTGGTCATGGTGTTTTGGAGGCCTGAAATCCAAACCTGAAGCCTGAGGAGGTTTGCGGGAGCAGTGTGCGCCTAAGAGGGGCAGCTTGCGATCTGTAAATGCCCAGGATCTGGCTTGATATGAGCGGCTGGAGCGGTTGGAGAGCGGTCGCGTACAGTCGGAGTGGCTGGGCTGGGCTCGGCTGCTCGGCGGACATTGCCAAGAGGTGCTGGCGACTGGCGCTCCAACCTGGGCAGTCGTGGACACCCGAAGACGAAAAGGAGACGAGCTGTGAAGGCAGTGACATTGGCAGGGATGAAGATCTCTGAGGAGCCAAGCGGGGACAGGAGACAGTGAGGAGGCTGCCTCAGCAGGGGCAGCTGAAGCCGTATATGGAGCTGAGAGCTCAGTCTGAGTCATAAATCCTAAATTGCTTTGTTAGTGCAATTATTACTGCACCATTATTATTTTCTAATTAAATTGAAGAAATAATGGGGAGGAAAGGAGCGAAAACAAATTAAGTAGAAGGGGTAAATCATAATTTGATGAAATCTTATCTAATCCAGGATAAGACAGAGCAGGCAGTGAGGAATGAAGGGTAGATGACTTCACCACCAGTAGAGCAAACAAAAAAGAGCGGTATGGGAGAGGAGGAAGTAGAGACTGGAGTTAAAACATTGTCAGAAGATATACAAAGGTTAAATAAATCTCAGTCCCCACATCCTAAGAATAGTAAATATGATGAGACTTCTTTAAAAAATCAACAACAGCAGCTGATGGAAAAGGGCTCTGAAAATTTACAAACACTGCCTACAAAGCAAGATATGATGGATATGATGTCTTATCTGGAATGTACTGTATGATTAGGGGAGAAATTAATGCAACAAGAATAGACGTAAAGAACATCCTACAATGGGTAGAACAAAAAGGAAGTCTGGATGAACATAAAAGGGCTAACATGGAGCTGCGAGAAAGGCCTGAAATGGAGTGGTTAAAAACAAGAAACATTCGATATAGGCTCGAGGTTCAAGAGAATCAAAGCAGACAAAATAATCAAAGGATCCGAGAATTAACAGAGTCTATTAAAGATGTTGATTTAGAATCTGTGGTACGGGAAGTGTTTAATAACATTTTAATAAAATAATTATCTTCTCCTTTTCGATTTGAAAGAGTTCACAGAATACTAAGATCAAGTAAGATCTCAATGGACGTTCCTAGGGATGTAATATCGAGATTTCACCACTATAAAATAAAAGAGCAGGTAGCACAGGGTTCAAGAAAATCTGCATTTATTGAATTCAACGGATCTAAGCTACTCATTTTCACAGATCACCTGAGACATTGTAAGATTCCGGTACCTCCGGTACCCTTAATCACCACTTCCTCTGTAATGCGTCCCACCTTTCTCTTCAGGTGGTACGCATATACCTTTAAGAACGATGATGTCACTGCTGAGCGCCGCAGAGCGGCTATTTCAACCGCCGGCGGTCTCACTCACATTGTTCGTTCAACCTGCCTTGCTATCCACATGCTTTCAAGCCTGTCTCCTGATCGGAACCTCCAGCTATTCCCTTTACCTGGAGCAGACCGGAACCTCGCTACTGATCCCTGTATCTCGCTACCGGATCATTCCTTATCTACTGGACCTCTCTAAACTACTAACATTACAAGTGATAAGTACCCTGCAGGGGAACCCTCCATAACCTTATTGCACTATCTACCTATGCACATTAAGGACTGTTACTACCTATCCATACTATCCTATCATCTGCACTGTTACATAGATTGCTAGCTCTTGAGCCTACTACCATCTATCATCTGCACTGCTGCTTAGATTGCTAGCTCTCCTGTCTACTACTATCTATCCTTGCACTGGGTTACTCTATCCTGTATTTGTCATCTGCTGTCCTCACCACCTGTTAGCATACTCGATATTAACCTATCTGCATTCCTAAATACCATCTTGAACTCTCCTATACAAACCTATCAAGTGATTGCCATCCTTGTCACTGTTCACACCTGTCCCTTCAGCACATCACCTTCATACTATCATATACATCCTATCACTCCAGGAACATCTCATTGAGTGTGTATATATCTGTATTTTGAAGCTGACAGGCCCACGGTGATGAGTCCTGGAGAGTTGGATCTGGTATTCAACACATCTCTACATGACTACTGAGTGGAGATTTTGCAGCTGCAAATCCAGCCTATACTAAAAACGCAGGAGCGTTACAGATTGAACGAACCATAAAAATGGATTCAGCAGAATTACCCACTCAAGTGACACAATTAACACAACAAGTAAAAGCGTTAATACTTGCTCTGACTGACATACAAGAAAAGAATCAGACTCTGACACAGCAGGTAACCCAACTCTCACGGCTTACTGTTGTTCAGCCTCCTGAACCTAAAATAAACCCTCCTCTAGTGTTTACAGGTGATCGGAAAAAATTTTGTGAATTCAAAAACGCATGTCAATTGCTTTTTTTGTTAAAACCTCGTACATACCCCACTGATCAAATAAAAGTCTGTACCGTTATTTCATACTTGACGGGTGATCCACGGGCCTGGGCAGACTCTCTCTTTGAGAATAATGATCAGATTCTCAACACCTATTCCTTATTCCTAGCGGAACTCGCTAGTTTATACGATGACCCCAATAGGCAGAGTACTGCTGGTATTCAGTTGAGGTCCTTAAAACAAGGAAGGAGACCTGTAGAAGACTTTGTATCTGAGTTCAAAAGATGGAACCTTGATTCAGGGTGGAATGACACATCTTTGCGAACTCAATTCAGACTCGGGTTATCGGAAGCTGTTAAAGACGAGCTCGCCCGAGCGGATTTACCTGGTACCTTGGAGGCCTTGATACAACTTAGTATCAACATCGACAGACGACTGCGAGAAAGAAGGGCTGAAAAGATGGGAATGCCATTGTCTAGTCCTTCTCAGATTTCGGCCGTTGACCCTACTCCCATGGATGTAGGAACCATACGCCCACCTTTAACGACTACTAAACGAGCTAGAAGAACATCCAGAAATCTCTGCATGTACTGCGCATCCTCGGATCATTTGATAAGCACCTGTCCCCTTGTCCGCAAAAAAGAGGATGAGTGTTCACATGTCTTGCTGGAAGGATTAACGACTTCCTTTTCTAACCCCTATCTTTTTGTTCATTTAATATTACAGTGGGACCAAACTAGGATCACCACCAAGGCTATGGTCGACACTGGATCTTGTGGAAATTATATTGATACACGCTTTGTTACCTTAAATAAAATACCTATTATTTCAAAATCTAAGCCTGTTTCTGTTAGTTTCATTAATGGTTTTCCACTGTCTTCTGGTCCAATCACCAACCAGACTCAGGCACTCCTTGCCACTACCAACGAATCACATGTGGAGACCATCACCTTTGACATACTATCCTCACCCCATTTTTCCTATTATTTTGGGACTTCCCTGGTTACACACACACCAACCAATCATAGATTGGAAAAAACGGACTTTGGTTTTCCCTTCTCACTATTGTGAGAATACGTGTAACCTCCCATCTTATGGGAAGATTCTGTCTGTGGTGTCAGATGAAATTGCACCACTATGCTATCAGGATCTGTCCGAAGTGCTCCTTGAGAAAAATGCTCAAGTGTTGCCTCCCCATAGGGATTACGATTGCACTATCGATCTACTCCCTAACAGCAAATTGCCTTTCGGTCATGTTCATCCCCTTCCACAGGATAAACTTTCTCATCTCAAGGAATACTTGGATGAGAATTTGACAAAAGGGTTCATTAGACCCTCTACTTCTTCCACTGCTGCAGGACTTTTCTTTGTCCGCAATAAAGATTCCAGTCTCAGGCCTATTATCGACACGCCTGCAGACAAAAATAAAAAAGCGGATGCGCTATCACGATTAACCGAAGATAACTGCGCCAAAATCCCTTCCATTCCCATAATACCCTATGAACGCATTATTGGTGTTGTCCGTTCCTTGAAGGAAGAGATTTTGCACAGTACAAGAATGGATTCACCTCCACCACAACTAAGTACTGATGCAGAAGGCTTCCTCTATTACAATGACAAACTCTACATACCCCCTACTATGCGCACCAAGATCTTGGAGTTATCGCATGATGTGCCCATGGCAGGACATATGGGTATGACGAAAACCTTTAATTTGCTCACCAGGCAGTTTTGGTGGCCTGATATGAAGACGTCTGTACAAAAATTTGTTTCTTCATGTGACATTTGTGCAAGGTCCAAAATTGACACTACAAAACCATCTGGACTACTTTGTAGTCTACCAATACCCCAGGTTCCATGGGAAGTTGTGTCCTTAGATTTCATAGTAGAACTACCACCCTCTAAAGGATTTAATACCATCCTAGTGTCAGTGGACCACTTGACAAAGATGGCACATTTCATTGCTATCCGTAGACTACCTTCATCTAAACAAACAGCGGAACTACTGATGAAACATGTGTTTAAGTTGCATGGAATTCCAAAAACTCTTTTGTCCGACCGTGGTTCACATTTCATCTCTAAATTTTGGCAAGCACTTTGTCAAATTTTACGCATTGAGCGAAAGCTCACTTCTCCCTACCATCCTCAGACCAACGGACAGACTGAAAGAGTCAACCAGTGCATTGAGCAATATCTACGTTGCTACACATCATACTTGCAGGATGATTGGGTGGATCTCCTTCCTCTAGCAGAATTTGCTTACAACAACGCAACCCACAGTACTACGAAGCAAAGTCCGTTCTACTTGAACTATGGGTTTCATCCCACTCTTTTTCCACCACGCATCCTGCCATCGAGTAACCCAGTAGCCTCGGATTACCTTACCCAAATAAAAGACTCTTTGGGTTTACTCAATACCACTATATCACAAGCTCACAGTCAACAAAAAAAGTACTACGACCTTCGTAGAAGACCTTCTCCTTAGTATGCTATTGGGGACCTTGTTTGGCTATCGACAAAGAACTTAAGATTAAAAATCCCTAGCAAGAAGCTTGGACCTTTATTTTTGGGACCCTTCCCAATTAAAAAACTTATCGGAAAAGCTGCAGTACAGCTCACCCTACCAGCAGATCTCAAGATCCATCCCATCTTCCATGTGTCGCTACTGAAGCCCCATGTTCCTAACCAAGGAATAAGGCCTACCATCTTGCCTCCACCTCCAATACAAGTTGAAGGCGGAGAAGAGTATGAGATCAAGTAAATTTTGGATTCTCGCATCCATAGAGGAAGACTCCAGTATCTCATAAGATGGAAGAACTATGGACCCCAAGACGACACCTGGCTAGATACCTCTGATATTCATGCGCCTAGACTTATACGGAACTTTCACTCTAAACACCCAGAGAAACCTGTCCTATAGGCCTTCCGGAGCCGGCCTTAAGGGGGGGTACTGTAAGATTCCGGTACCTCCGGTACCCTTAATCACCACTTCCTCTGTAATGCGTCCCACCTTTCTCTTCAGGTGGTACGCATATACCTTTAAGAACAATGATGTCACTGCTGAGCGCCGCAGAGCGGCTATTTCAACCACCGGCGGTCTCACTCATATTGTTCGTTCAACCTGCCTTGCTATCCACATGCTTTCAAGCCTGTCTCTCTATCGGAACCTCCAGCTATTCCCTTTACCTGGAGCAGACCGGAACCTCGCTACTGATCCCTGTATCTCGCTACCGGATCATTCCTTATCTACTGGACCTCTCTAAACTACTAACATTACAAGTGATAAGTACCCCGCAGGGGAACCCTCCATAACCTTATTGCACTATCTACCTATGCACATTAAGGACTGTTACTACCTATCCATACTATCCTATCATCTGCACTGTTACATAGATTGCTAGCTCTTGAGCCTACTACCATCTATCATCTGCACTGCTGCTTAGATTGCTAGCTCTCCTGTCTACTACTATCTATCCTTGCACTGGGTTACTCTATCCTGTATTTGTCATCTGCTGTCCTCACCACCTGTTAGCATACTCGATATTAACCTATCTGCATTCCTAAATACCATCTTGAACTCTCCTATACAAACCTATCAAGTGATTACCATCCTTGTCACTGTTCACACCTGTCCCTTCAGCACATCACCTTCATACTATCATATACATCCTATCACTCCAGGAACATCTCATTAAGTGTGTATATATCTGTATGTTGAAGCTGACAGGCCCACGGTGATGAGTCCTGGAGAGTTGGATCTGGTATTCAACACATCTCTACATGACTACTTAGTGGAGATTTTGCAGCTGCAAATCCAGCCTATACTAAAAACGCAGGAGCGTTACAGACATTAGCTACAAGCAAATGACATTACCACAGGTGGGGCTTCTCAGGATGCCTGATTGTTAAACATCAAGGTATTTCAGCAACCCTGCAATTTCCAGAAGATCTAAAGGAATTCTGTAATAAATTAGGCCTGCAGAGTGTCAACTTGGAGAACTGGGAAAAGAAGCTTCCAGACTGCGGGGAAGCTAAAAGATTGTCCATGGAATAAAATATAAAGTAGAGCTTAAAAATTGATTAATGACTAAAGAAGGGCTATGTTTAGATGGGTTGGAAGGAGGGTTGAGCGAGAAATAGAATTGCTTGAGGAAAACACTGTGGAGTGGCTATGAACCCCTGGCCTTCCGCAACCATCCTCATAGTTTTGGTGATGAGGACCGGCGGTCCACAAGTGCATATGAGGGTTGTCCTGCTTGGCTGCTTGTTTATTTAAGCGACAGCCGAGCTGGACAACTAAAAAGGTTCTTTATACATTTCTGGGAGGGAGGGGGGAGGCAGTGGGAGTTGGGGGTATATGTTTTATTTTGTGGTCCTGTGGTTTGTTAGTAGATTGGTGTATTCCCACAGTTTGAGCAGAAGTTTACTCAGATTTTATAGCATATGTCATTGCCTTTTTTTTCTTTTTTAAATTATGGCCCCTGTAAAAAAAATAACTTATAATATTAGGGGAATAAATAGCCCTAGTAAAATACACCAGATGATACAGGAATTAAATGTATACTCAGCCAAAATAGTATTTCTACAAGAAACTCGTTTAAAATTAAAAAGATCATCAAAAACTAGCTTAGGCACCAAAAACTTTTCAGTATGGTTTCATGGTTATTCTCCTAAAAAGCGATCTAAGGGATTAGTAATTAGGTTTGATAGGAACACATCATTCACATTGAAGGCACTAGAGTCAGATCCTGAAGGAAGATATTTGTTTATTAAGGGCTCCTTATTCAACATTGATTGCACATTGGTCAATGTTGTCCTAATACCCACTCTTCTCTTTTCTTGAAGAGGGTTATGAATAAATTGGAAGGTTTCAGAGAAGTGAAAGTGGTAATGGCAGGAGATTTTTATTTTTGATCCAACCTTAGATACTCAACCTATTTCATTTCGATCGGAGGGCAGACAGCTCAACGCAATTAAACAGACGTTACATCAACAACAGCTAGTAGAGGCATGGAGAATGTTGCACCCCAGGGGTAAAGATTTTATCTATTACTCTTCAGTACATTTGTCCTATTCCAGAATCAATTATGTCCTTCTGGATCATTAGCTTCTGGGAGGATTGTGAAAGCCAGAAAAAAATCAATAACTCTCTCAGACCATGCCCCTGTGACGATTGTCCTGGATTTGAAGGACATACTGATTAGGCAGAGGTCTTGGGGATTAGACAAATCCCTCTACGAGATTCTGGAGTGGTTGGAGATTTGGGGAGGGACCTGAATTTGTTTTTTAGGGAAAACAATATAGAAAATGTTGCCCCGTCTGTCCTCTTGGAAACCCATTAAGTGTTTATGAGAGAGAAGTTAATAGCAGAAGGGGCTAAGAGGAAAAGGAAGTTGTTGAATCAGAAAAAATCTCTTTTACAGGAAATTCAGGACTTAGAACAGTTACATAAGGGATCAATTAAAAAGCAAGTTTTGGTAAATTAACAGAAAAAAAGGGAGGCATTAAGAGACCTGATGGAGCAAGATACAAAATGGGTATTCAATATAACAGCTAAAAAATACTATGAATTGGCAAACAAATCAGGGAAACTGCTGGCAGGATTAATAAAACCCAGAAGCAATGTAAATTACATGGTGAAAAAGAAGGATAACAAGGGGGAGTTGAAACATTCGGCGAGTGATATTATTAAAATTTTCCAGGATTATTATGAAATATTGTATAGAGTGAATAACGTTCAGAATGTGGATGATTAATAAAAAGGTTAAAATTGAAAAAAGAAAGAATGTGGATGATACCCAATGTAGACAAAATAAAATAGAACAATATTTACAGAAGGTAATATTTCCAATTATATAAGAAGAGGATGCCTCTAAGTTACCATAGAAGAAATACAAGGTTCTAAGGCAGGTAAAAGTCCAGGCCCAGATAGATATTCGTTCTTATACGTTAAAAGACTTTCAAAAATTCGAATACCTTATTTTCAGACATATATGAACTCTATCGGGGGAGGTCAGGAGATGCGTCAGGAGGCACTAGGGGCTTATATATCACTCTGGTAAAAGATTGAAAAGATCCAACATTGTGCTCTATCTGCAGACCAATATCCTTGATAAATGAATATATAAAAATGTATGCAAGGATCTTGGCTGAGAGGCTAAAGCTCTTTATGCCTAATTGCATAGAAAAATATCAAGTGGGCTTTGTCCCTGGGACAATGTAATAAGAACTATACTACTAATACATGGAGCTAAAAAAGCAAAGAAACCAGCACTTTTTCTATCAGTTGATGCTGAAAAGGCCTTCGATAGATTGGATTGGGAGTATATGCTCTCAACACTTTGTCATATTGGCTTAGGCCCACATATGTACAAGTGGATAGGGGCATTATACTCCAATTCAACGGCTCATGTACGGGTAAATGGGTCTCTGTCAGAGCCCTTTACTAGTGATAGACGAACATCTGATAGGACGGTTCGCGAACAAGAAAAACATCCAGGTCATATTTGCAGCCACAAAATACTTACTAGCTGTGCACACATAGTCCCACAACATGGACACTGACATACTAGAAGTATTAAGCGAATCTGCGATCGACAAGCATTCTTTTTTTAGGATAAAGTAGTAAGTGTCGGCCAGTACAGGCCCCAAAAATTAGCCAACAGGCGTTCACCTGACAGCAAAGAACTTTGTATTCTGTGGCTGGAGGTACATTAGGCATTCACAGGATACAGAAGTAAGTGTCGGCCATTCCAGGCCCCAAAAACAGCCCACATGGGTTTACCTGACAGCTAAGAACGTAGTATTCTGTGGCTGAAGGTTCATTAGGCATTCACAGGATACATAACTAAGTGTCGGCCAGTATAGGCCCCAAAAAATTAGCCCACATGGGTTTACCTGACAGCTAAGAACGTAGTATTTGATGGCTGGAGGTACATTAGGCATTTACAGAATAAAGAAGTAAGTGTCGGCCAGTATAGGCCCCAAAAATTAGCCCACATGGGTTTACCTGACAGCAAAGAACATAGTATTCTGTGGCTGCAGGTTGATTAGGCATTCACAGGATACAGAAGTAAGTGTAGGCCACTATAGGCCCCAAAAATTAGCCCACATGGGTTTACCTGACAGCTAAGAAGGTAGTATTCTGTGGCTGAAGGTTCATTAGGCATTGACAGAAAAAATAATTGTCGGCCATGAAAGGCCCCAAAAATTAGGCATTCAATGGACATGAAATGCCTTTTATGCCACTGTATTTAGCGAAGACAAGGACCAGGAATTGTTGTGGGTGGATGGCGGTCTGGCGGATATTTGTGGCCTGTCATGAGGAATTTCAATGAAACATGGTCTACTGGTCACATGTGTTGAACTCCCCAGAGATCCATGCCTAATTCATTTTTATAAATGTTAGGTAGTCTACACTGTCATGAGCTAGGCGAGTGCGCTTATCGGTCACGATCCCCCCTGCTGCGCTGAACGTCCTTTCGGACAGGACACTGGACGGGGGGCAAGACAATAGTTCCATTGCAAATTGTGCAAGCTCTGGCCAGAGGTCAAGCCTGCCCACCCAGTAGTCCAGGGGTTCGTCTCTCCTCAGAGCGTCCACATCGGCCGTAAACCCGATGTAGCCGGACACCTGTTGGTCTAGGTGTTCCCTGATGCTGGATCTGGAGAACAGCTGTCGATGGGTCGGCTGAAAGAAGGATCTCATATCTGAAGTGACCAAGACATCTTCATACTGCCCTCTTCTTGCAGGATTGCTACCCGAAACTGTCTCTCTGTGACTGGAAATTCCTCTGCCAGCACATGCAAAAGCAGAATGCAGCATTTCTCGCAGCAGGGCCTGGAAGTGCTGAATTCTGACCACCCTCTGTGATGGTGGTTAGGGATGATCGAACGGTTTGGGTCAACAATCGGTTCGACCCGAACATTGGGTGTTCGATAATTGTCTGAATTCCGAACTTTTTGTGGTAAAAGTTCGGTATTCGGTCACCAGAACCGTCCAAAACACAAAGGGACAGGAAGTGGGCTTTAAAAGCCCGTGAATGTCCCAGAAACGTCAGCAAAAGCCAATGAGGGAGCAGGAGTCTGCTAGGAACGTGATTGGAGTGACTACGGGGACCAGAGGCCAATCAGGAGTGAATACGCCCCCCAGTATATAACATAGCCCTGCCTAACCTCTAGCACTGTAATACAGAGGCTGTGGAAGAGAGTGGAAGCATTTGTGTTACTCCTGCTTTGTTACACAACGTTTGCTGCATAGCCGAGTGCTTGTAAAGCTCCATATCAGCAGAAGAGCATTCAGCTTACAGACAGTGTAGTTAGAAATACAGCGATTGTGCTGTTTGTTTGAGTTAGAAAAAAAAAATAAAAAATTTAAAAGGACAGTGTCAGTTAGAAATTGTCTTCTGCTGTATGGAGCTGTTCTTTTAGTGTGAGGAAAGGGATATGCAGTGCAGTTAGGGTACTATATACCACTATAGTTAGATTCAAAAATCTAGTTTTTGTAGGGATAGTTAATAGTGTCAGGGTTCCGTCTAGTGAGCATTTTGCACTGCTGATAGATCTACAGCAGGTATACGTGCTTGCTAGTCAGCAAAATACATTGCAGCGATACACACATCTGCTGTATTTAGCGACAACTTTGGGTCGCATAGCAATGTGCGTTTTGCAGGTGAATATTCACCGCGCAGAGTTGCCAAAGCCTCAGTGACAACTTAACGCCTGTTCTTGTAAACGTTAAGTCGTTAAGTCCACTGCAAAAGGCGTCCCACAAATCTGCTTTATTAGGAGCAAAAGAAAGGCGCGGTTAAGCAAAAAAGTCATTTTTAAAGGTTTGGCATGCTATAATTTTGGTTCTGGACATGCTACAGAGCATTCACAGGTACAGAAACTTCACAGGTACACTTTTTAGACCCCACAGACACTAAATCCAAATTTCTTTTTTTTTGCAATCATTTTTTCAATAATTGGCTCTCTATCAAAAACGACAATTTTTAAGAACTTTTTTTTGCCTGATTCATAGTCCCTGGGGCATGACCCAGAACCCTAGGCACTTTTTAGGGGCATTTATTAGGTTTTAGGGCTTCAAAATTTTGTTTTTTGATTCCCGAAGTTCGTGTCCAATTGATTTCAATGGGGTTCTGGAATCCGAACCGAACTTTCGGGAAATTCAGGTGTTCTGGTCGAACCAAACTTTTCAAAAGTTCGATCATCCCTAATGGTGGTAACATTTTCGCCATTTTTTGTTTGTACCGGGGGTCTAAGTACGTTTCCACCCTGTACTGGTCCTTGTCCTTTATGCTTTTTATACGGGGGTCCCCCTTAAAACACTGGAGCATGAAGGTCCCCATTCGTACTAATCTGGAAGCGGTGTAGTGGCCTGGCTCCAGCTCATCATGCAGGATAATGTTGCCCTCGTTCACCTCCACTCATCCACGGATAACACCAGGGATCCCAGAAAGGTTTAAAGCATGCTCTTCTTGCTTCGCCTCATCCGCCCCGGCACCATCCTCCTCTGACTCCTCTTCAGACTCCTGTTGTTGACTTGTCTCAGATGGAGTAGCACCCCCTGGGAATTCATCCAACATTGCGACTTCCTCATTTTCCTGCTCCTGCTCCTCAATGGCTTGATCAATGACACGACGCAATGCACGCTCCAGAAAGAAGGCATAAGGTACGATGTCACTGATGGCACCCTGGCCATGACTGACCAGTTTGGTGATCTCATCGAATGGCCGCAGAAGTCTGCATGCATCCCGCATGAGCAGCCACTGGCGAGGTGAAAAAAACCCAAGCTCGTTAACTGCACATTTCTGCTGCAGCAGCCTATCAAGCATATGGAATGTTGAGTTCCATTGCGCTGGGCAGTCACAAATAGGATGCCTGACGGGCAGGTTGTGTCGCCGCTGAATGTTAGCAAGGCGAGCCATGGCTGTGTAAGATCTTCTGAAATGGCCTGAGATTTTCCTGGCCTGCCGCAAGACATCCTGGAACCCAGGGTATTTGGCAATGAATCGCTGCACGACCAAGTTCAGGATGTGTGCCATGCATGGCACGTGTGTTATTTTGCCTTGTTTCAGCGCGCTCAGCAGATTGGCACCATTGTCGCACACCACTTTACCAACTGTCACATTGAGCAGTGTCAGCCACTGATCTGCCTGTGAACGCAAAGCTGAAAGGAGTGCAGGACCAGTGTGGCTCTTGGCTTCAAGGCACAACAGACGCAGCACAGCATGGCAACATTTCACCTGGCATGTGGAATAGGTTCTGGGGATCTTGGGCGGTGCAGCGGAGGAGACGGTAGCAGCGGAAAAGGAGGAGTCAGCCGAAGAGGAGAGGGAGGATGGAGGATGAGGAGGAGAAGAAGAGGCAGGCCTGCATGCAATCCGTGGTGGTACATCCAAATCGACATGGTTTCCACGGGTTACATGCTTGACGGCCATCAGAAGGTTCACCCAGTGGGCAGTAAAAGTGATATACCTTCCCTGCCCGTGTTTGCTAGACCATGTGTCTGAAGTCAGATGTACCTTGGCACCAACACTGTGTGCCAGAGATATATTCACTTGCCGCTGAACATGGCCATACAGCTCTGGAATGCCCTTCTGCGAGAAATATTTCCTGCCTGGGACCTTCCATTGTGGTGTACCAATGGCCACAAATTTACGAAAGGCCTCCGAGTCCAGCAGTTGATATGGCAGTAGTTGGGGGGCCATCAGTTCCAACAAGCCAGCAGTCAAACGTTGGGCAAGAGGGTTATCCGGCATCATCATTTTTTTCCACTCCAACATTTGGGCCACAGAAACCTGCCTTTTTACAGAACAACGTGACGACAGCATCATGGAAGGTGGAGTGGAGGACAACTGTGAGGAGAGAAGAGAAGGAGAAGAGGATGGACGGTGAGAGCCTGGAGTGTGGCTTTGCGGTTTTGCTCCCACTGGGCATGGTGATGGCAGTTCAGGTGTCTTCTTAAGGCAGCCGTCCCTAGGTGAGTGTTGGGCGTTGACTGCAAAGGCTGCAAATGGCAACACTGTTGTCAGCAGCTGACACATTAAAAAAAGCCCACAATGCGGAGCCATGTGCCGGCGTCCTGGGAGTGCCAGATGTGACTTTACATGGTTGATGGCTCGCTCCTGATACATTTGCAGTCTGCTTTGTACCTCTTGTGCAATGCAAGTTCCGCCTGCCTCTCCTCCCTATCTGCTGGTCCGTCTCTCCCTCTGAACTCCCCTTCTCTTCCTCTCTTGTGGGCACCTATGTGACGTCCATAGACACGTCATCATCCACGTCACCTTCCCCACCACTAACATTCGAGATCTCGGAGTAGGCAGCAACAGCGGGGACCAACCTCCTTGTGCTGATCTGGGTACTGTCGTCAGACTGCTGAGTGGCGGCTGTTGCTACCTCCTCTTCCTGATCTGATGCCAACAATGGCTGCACATCGCAAATGTCTTGTGATGGATCGGAAAATAATTCCAGTGACTCAAGCGGAGGGTATATAGTGGTGGTGGTGGTGTTGGTGGTGGTGTCTCTGGGCGTGCACTCAACATTTCCGCCGTTTTTTGTTTGTACCGGGGGTCTAAGTACGTTGCCACCCTGTACTGGTCCTTGCCCTTTATGCTTTTTATACGGGGGTCCCCCTTAAAACACTGGAGCATGAAGGTCCCCATTCGCACTAAACTGGAAGCGGTGTAGTGGCCTGGCTCCAGCTCATCATCCAGGATAATGTCGCTCTCGTTTACCTCCCCTCATCCACGGATAACACCAGGGATCCCAGAAAGGTTTAAAGCATGCTCTTCTTGCTTCTCCTCATCCGCCCCGCCACCATCCTCCTCTGACTCCTCTTCAGACTCCTGTTGTTGAGTTGTCTCAGATGTAGCACCCCCTGGGAATTCATCCAACATTGCGACTTCCTCATCTTCCTGCTCCTGCTCCTCGACGGCTTGATCAATGACACGACGCAATGCAGGCTCCAGAAAGAAGGAGTAAGGTACGATGTCACTGATGGCGCCCTGGCCATGACTGACCAGTTTGGTGATCTCATCGAATGGCCGCAGAAGTCTGCATGCGTCCCGCATGAGCAGCCACTGGTGAGGTGAAAAAAACCCAAGCTCGTTAACTGCACATTTCTGCTGGAGCAGCCTATCAAGCATATGCAACGTTGAGTTCCATCGCTTCGGGCAGTCACAAATAAGACGCCTGACAGGCAGGTTGTGTTGCCGCTGAATGTTAGCAAGGCGAGCCATGGCTGTGTAAGATCTTCTGAAATAGCCTGAGATTTTCCTGGCCTGCCGCAAGACATCCTGGACCCCAGGGTATTTGGCAACGAATCACTGCACGACCAAGTTCAGGATGTGTGCCATGCATGGCCCGTGTGTTATTTTGCCCTGTTTCAGCGTGCTCAGCAGATTGGCACCAGTGTTGGGGTAGTTACTCAAAAAATGTAACTAGTTACTAGTTACTTCTGTAAATTGTAATGAGATTACTTTACTAGTTACTGCATTTGAAAAGTAACTTCACTACTTATTACTTTACTCTCCTCTTTCTTAATTGACCGTGTAGAAGAAGATACATGACACTCTTTCTGCATAGAGTTTATTGTATAAACACAGGCTTTGGGAAACATGAGAACAAAACCTGAAAAAACAGAACAAAGTGCAACAAAAAGTCATAAACTTCACCTCTCTCTATTCGAAATAACGATTGTATCGCACGGCTTGGGTAATGCAGGAAAGCGCGTTCCAATAGCCTAGTAAAGTAGTGTAGTTACCTCCTATAGCCTAGTAAAGTAGTTACCAATATTAGTATTGTAACTAGTTACATTACTTCGTTACCAAAAAAGTAATGTAGTTACTGTAATCAGTTACTTTGTAACTAGTTATCCCCAACACTGATTAGCACCATTGTCGCACACCACTTTTCCAACTGTCACATTGAGCGGTGTCAGCCACTGATCTGCCTGTGAACGCAAAGCTGAAAGGAGTGCAGGACCAGTGTGGCTCTTGGCTTCAAGGCACAACGGACACAGCACAGCATGGCAACATTTCACCTGGCATGTGGAATAGGTTCTGGGGATCTTGGGCGGTGCAGCAGAAGAGACGGTAGCAGCGGAAAAGGAGGAGTCAGCCGAAGAGGAGAGGGAGGATGGAGGAGGAGGAGGAGAAGAAGAGGCAGGCCTGCATGCAATCCGTGGCAGTACATCCAAATCTACATGGTTTCCATGGGTTACATGCTTGACGGCCATCAGAAGGTTCACCAGTGGGCAGTAAAAGTGATATACCTTCCCTGCCCGTGTTTGCTAGACCATGTGTCTGTGGTCAGATGTATCTTGGCACCAACACTGTGTGCCAGAGATATATTCACTTGCTGCTGAACATGGCCATACAGCTCTGGAATGCCCTTCTGCGAGAAATATTTCCTGCCTGGGACCTTCCATTGTGGTGTTCCAATGGCCACAAATTTATGAAAGGCCTCCAAGTCCACCAGTTGATATGGCAGTAGTTGGGGGGCTATCAGTTTCCGACAAGCCAGCAGTCAAACATTGGGCAAGAGGGTTATCCGGCGTCATCATTTTTTTCCACTCCAACATTTGGGCCACAGAAACCTGCCTTTTTACAGAACAACGTGACGACAGCATCATGGAAGGTGGAGTGGAGGACAATTGTGAGGAGAGAAGAGAAGGAGAAGAGGATGGACGGTGAGAGCCTGGAGTGTGGCTTTGTGGGTTCTGACGGTGTTGCTCCCACTGGGCATGGTGATGGGAGTTCAGGTGTCTTCTTAAGGCAGCCGTCCCTAGGTGAGTGTTGGGCTTACCGTGACTTATGCGTTGACTGCAAGGGCTGCAAATGGCAACACTGTTGTCAGCAGCGGACACATTAAAAAAGCCCACAATGCGGAGCCATGTGCCGGCGTCCTGGGAGTGCCAGATGTGACTGTACATGGTTGATGGCTCGCTCCTGATACATTTGCAGTCTGCTTTGTACCTCTTGTGCAATGCAAGTTCCGCCTGCCTCTCCTCCCTATCTGCTGGTCCGTCTCTCCCTCTGAACTCCCCTTCTCTTCCTCTCTTGTGGCCACCTATGTGACGTCCATAGACACGTCATCATCCACGTCACCTTCCCCACCACTAACATTCGAGATCTCGGAGTAGGCAGCAACAGCGGGGACCAACCTCCTTGGGCTGATCTGGGTACTGTCGTCAGACTGCTGAGTGGCGGCTGTTGCTACCTCCTCTTCCTGATCTGATGCCAACAATGGCTTCACATCGCAAATGTCTTGTGATGGATCGGAAAATAATTCCAGTGACTCAAGCGGAGGGTATATAGTGGTGGTGGTGGTGTTGTTGTCTCTGGGGGTGCACTCAGCAGAGAGTGAAGAGGGTGCAGATAGAGAGGATGAGGAGGGTGCAGATGAGGAAGGCTGAGTGAGCCACTCAACCAAGTCTGGTGCGTCCTTTGACGTAATCGAACGCACCTTCTGAAACTTCACACTTTGGCTCCGGCCTACTGCTCCTGCCCTACCCCTACCACCCCTGCGTAAGGGCCTGCCTCTTTATCTGCCTGTCATTTTTTAAATTACCTTGTGACAAAATTCTCTAGAGAATCGCATTATATCTGGAAAAAAAATTTTCACCTTGGTCCCCCCTTTTCTTACCACACCCCATTCACTTTTTATGTATCACCAAGTGGATATAGTATCTTACCCTTTAAATTTAATTTTGAACTACATACAATACAATCTATATTTCTAGAGGCAACTGGTCCCTGCTTCCTACAATATTTGCTTGGACTGACTCATTATGCAGTTTATTATATAATTATACTTATTTTGATCCTTCTATATTTCTAGAGGCAACTGGTCCCTGCTTCATATAATATTTACTTGGACTGACTCATTATGCAGTTTATTATACAATTATACTTATCTTGATACTTTGGATATCACTTAGTGATACAAACAATGTAATTATATTCTCCATTGAGATGCATATTCATTTATTTTCAGCCTATACTTCGCTATCAAGCAGAAGCTTCATTTTCCACAATCTTGATTCCTCTCCTGTCTCCCCAACGTGTTCGCCAATGGTTCAAGTCCTGTCAGCTCCCGGGTTAGACCATGGCAGCCCCCGCATCGTGAGAGCACGCATCCACCATCTATCTTTGGGTCATGTGTGAGTGTGATCTTTTTCATTTCTGTTCATGTACAGATGTTAAAATATCACACTCCTCAATCATATATAGTAACATGTTGTTTACTGTCTCATTCATTTTTAGACAATTTATCTCATATATACTCCTGATGAGTGAGCTTACTGAAGACTCAAGAAACGCGTCGAGTTACTATAATATATGAGTGCAACCCACATTTTTATCGATATTGTTATTCATGTGTATTGTTGATGCTATTATGCCGCATGCCCATTGTGTTGTTGTTTTATTGTTGTCATCATTCATATGCAACTACATCAAATAAAAATTGTCATTTTTTTACCATCATTGTACTATGGTCACTGAATGTACATACCTCATTCAAAGTCCCACCCCAAGGGCATCCTCTCTCTTTTTCCTATATCTGGAAAAAGGTATATAACACCCCGCTTCACTCTGTGGTATTGGAGGGCCACAGGTCTATCACACCAGTTCTACAAATAATTGGCCAGTAACTGTTGTTACTGTGTGTAGCACAGTTAACACAGCAAAAGAGGCCAAATTTTTGCAGGACTAAAATACACTCTTAGAAAAGTATACTGTTAAATAACACCCCATTTCAATATGTGGTATTGGGTGGCCACTGGTCTATCACACCAGTTGTTCAAAAAATTGGCCAGTGAGTTTGGCACTGTGTGTATCAGAGTTAACGCAGCAAAAGAGGCAATATTGTTGCAGGACACAAATACACTTATGAAAGTATACTCAGATAACATCCCACTTCAATATGTGGTATTGGGGGGCCACTGGTTTATCACACCAGTTGTTCAAAAAATTGGCCAGTGAGTTTGGCACTGTGTGTATCAGATTTAACGCAGCAAAAGAGGCAATATTGTTGCAGGACACAAATACACTTATAAAAGTATACTCAGATAACACCCCGCTTCAATCTGGGGTATTGGGGGGGCCACAGTTTTATCACACTAGTTCTACAAATAATTGGCCAGTAACTGTTGTCACTGTGTGTAGCACAGTTAACGCAGCAAAAGAGACCAAATTTTTGCAGGACTAAAATACACTCTTAGAAAAGTATACTGTTAAATAACACCCCACTTCAATATGTGGTATTGGGGGGCCACTGGTCTATCACACCAGTTGTTCAAAAAATTGGCCAGTGAGTTTGGCACTGTGTGTATTAGAGTTAAAGCAGCAAACGAGGCAATATTGTTGCAGGACACAAATACACTTATAAAAATATACAAAGATAACACCACACTTCAATATGTGGTATTGGTGGGCCACTGGTCTATCACACCAGTTATAATACATTAAAAGTGCTTTTGTCACTGTTTGTAGTATTGCTGCAGCAACACTCAGCACACCAGTCACAATGCTGCACAGTGCACAATACAAATCCACTATAATATGCTTTCTATATTACAAAGTATATTATATGTGGATTACACTCCTATATAGTGCACTGCACACCTATACCAAATAGCAGCCCTTAAAATGACTTTTGTGGACCTTGACAGAGCGATTTGTGTCACTGACGATCTGTTCCTGATGCACACAGCATACCTGTCCCTACACTGAAAAGAGACTGTAGACCTATACCAAATACCAGCCCTAAAAAGGACTTTTGTGGATCTTAACAGAGCTATTTGTGTCACTGGCAATCTGTCCCTGTTGCACTCCGCCAACCTCTCCCTACGCTGACAAAAAGCAAAATGTGAAATGGCTGCCAGCTCTGGTCTGTTTATAAGGTAGGGGGCATGTCCATGTGCTGAAATATTTCATTTGTCTGTCCCGTTCCACCTGACGGCTGTGTCATGGCTGTGTTATGTGTTCGCAAAATTGGCGGGCGCTGAACAAGCAAAATTCGCCGCGAACCGACCGCCAGGCGAACCGCAAGGCCATCCCTATTTATCAGAACTTCAAAATAGGTATGGTGCTTGATCATGGGACGTTTGGAGATATAGACAACTTCAACATTTTGCGGAGGCCCTCCTGCATTCTATTCCTGAGCTCAGTCTATGGGAAAGACTTGTGGACCAGGGGGGAATTAGTAGACAGTGGATTTCTAATATATATAGGATGTTGATTTCCTGATCTGACCCTGGTCCGGCGGGTCTTTTGGGGGATTGGGAGCACGAATTGAATCAATCCCTGCCAGAGGAATTAAAATATAAGGTTATAGACTTTATACATTCTACCTCAATGGATACAAGGATAAAATAGATGAATTCTAAACTATTAACAAAGTGGTATTATGTTCCATTAAAATGACATAGGATCGATCCAAATGTATCACCTTTATGTTGGAGGGAATGTGGGAGTGAGGGAACTCACACTCATATATGGTTGTGTTGTCCCTTGATTCAGCCATATTGGAAAGAAGTATTCAGCTTAATTAAGAACATTAGGCAAGACCCTTGGCAATGCCTTTTTAATGCTACAGTTGAATCAAGGAAAAAATATAGAGTAGCTATTACTCCAGTTCTGTTAAATGCATCGAAAGCACAAATCCCAAAATATTGGAAACTAAAGAAAATACCAACAATGCAGGATTGGCTTAGGGAAGTGGATAGAACTAGGTTTATGGAAAAATAAATATATTTGCAAAATGACTCTGGAGTAATATTTTTTTAGAACTTGGAGAAGTTGGCTTGAGTCCTCAAATTACATGAGTTATATGGGCAGTGAGAGTTCCTTTTAGGAGGCATGGGGAGGGGGGATAGGGGGAATCCTTTGAGGAGAGAATAATATAGGTGAAAACTGTGAGACTATATTTTGTCCAACTGTGTTTTGATTCCTCGCTCCCCCCCCCCCCCCCACGCCTTTTTTTTTTTTTTCCCACTCCCTTGCCCATTTTTTTGTTTTTGTTTAAATAGGGTGGAATCGGGGAGATTAAATATGTAGTTATCTTGAGATCAACCCCTAATTAATCATTAGATAATCACTAAAATAAACAAATAATTCACAATTTTAAGGTTTTTAGGGGTATTAGGGGTTTTTATGGTCAATAGGGGGTGCTGGTGTGGGGGGACTGGAATTTTTTTTTTTTTGGAAGGGAACACTATTAAAATGGGTGGAATTGGGTAGATGACATGTGCAGTTATCATGGGATCCACCCCTTCATTAATCACTAATAAACAAATAACTCACAGATCCCTTCTAGGGATTGTAGGGGTTTTATGGTTAACTGGGGGTGATGGTGTTGGGAAGTTCTTCTTTTTTTTTTTGTAATCTGAGGGGTATTAGGTTAATGTTAGGGGTATTCAAAAATTTGTGTAGTATGTATATGCTGGGAACACCATATTTATTTTTATGTGTATGTTGAATTCCTGTTTTGTAATGTTGTGTTTTTAAAATTAATAAAAAGATTTTAAAATTAGAAAAGGAAGGGGGTCAGTAAATGACATATTTACAGACCCCTTCCGCTACTCTCTATCCTGACACATACAGCAGGAGTTTGTGGGAGGGGTGAGAGGGGGGAGGGCTGGCAGTGCTGCGGAGGGGGGATGTTCCTTTCTCAATACTGGTCAAGCCCCGCACCTGACTCTACACACACACATTATATATATACTGTGTACACACTATATTATAAGTTATTGGGATGCCTGCCTTTACATACACATGAACTTTAATGGCATTCCAGTCTTAGTCTGTTGGGTTCAATATTGAGTTGGTCCACCCTTTCTAGCTATAACAGCTTCAACTCTTCTGGGAAGGCTGTCCACAAGGTTTAGGAGTGTGTCTATGGCAATGTTTGACCATTCTTCCAGAAGCGCATTTGTGAGGTCAGGCACTGATGTTGGGTGAGAAGGCCTGGCTCGCAGTCTCCGCTCTAATTCATCCCAAAGGTGTTCTGTCGGGTTGAGGTCAGGACTCTGTGCAGGCCAGTCAAGTTCCTCCACCCCAAACTCTCTCATACATGTCTTTATGGACTTTGCTTAGTGCACTGGTAAACCATCATGTTGGAACAGGAAGGGGTCTTCCCCAAACATTCCCATAGACACACTCCTAAGCTAAAGGCACCTGGCCTAACTGCTGTTCCCGCTGCTGCCGGTCTAAGGAGGAATCTGTTATAACACATGCCTTTTTGACCACTCTATAATCTGAGGGTCAAATGCTTCCGGTAAGCTGATTGGGGGCACGCTGGGGCGCTCTGCATTGATTGAGGGCATGCTGTGGCACTCTGCATTGATTGGGGGCACGCTGGTCACTCATTTTTCTCTTTGCGCCCCCCCAAAAATTTTAAGCACCAGCCGCCACTGGTCACTTATACTTACGCACTGATGTTTTTGCACTGGATTTCTCAGTTTTTTTTTTTTTTTTGCTAAACTGAAACTTACCTAATTGAAGGCCTTTGACATTGCTACAAATTTGATGCAGGCAAGTAAAATTGACACCTATAATAAAGAGTTTTTACTCGAGTACCCTTCATTTTGATTAACTTGTAAAAGTTCCACACATATTTTTGTGTTATTACTAGTTCTGTTTTGCATTTTAATAGCTTCCAGACCGCCCCACGTACATATTTTTTTAACCAAAATTGTGTAGCAGAATACATATTGGCCTAAATTGATGAATAAATATGATTTCTTTCCCTTTTTCTATTGGATACCGTATATACTCGAGTATAAGCCGACCCGAATATAAGCCGAGGCCCCTAATTTTATCACAGAAAAGTGGGAAAACTTATTGACTCGAGTATAACCCTAGGGTGGGAGATGCAGCAGCTACCGGACCCAACTGGACCACCACGAGACACAAAACAGGGGCTGCGGGCAAGGTGCAGGAGATGGCACAGGTCATGGTACAGGCATGGTACAGGTCATGGTACAGGCATGGCACAGGTCATGGTACAGGCATGGCACAGGTCATGGTATAGGCATGGAACAGGTCATGGTACAGTCATGGCACAGGTGATGGTACAGGCATGGCACAGGTGATGGTACAGGCATGGCACAGGTGATGGTACAGGAGATGGTAAAGGCATGGCACAGGTGATAGTATAGGCATGGCACAGGTGATGATATAGGCATGGCACAGGTCATGGTACAGGCATGGCACAGGTCATGGTACAGGAGATGGTACAGGCATGGCCCAGGTGATGGTATAGGCATGGCACAGGTGATGGTATAGGCATGGCACAGTAGGTACAGGCATGGCACAGTAGGTATAGGCATGGCACAGTAGGTACAGGCATGGCACAGTAGGAACAGGCATGGCACAGGAGATGCAGTGCTGCGGGCATGGTACAGGAGAATGTCCTGTACCATGCCCGCAGCACTGCATGAGGAAATCTCACTTACCTGTCGGTGAGGCGCCTTCGATTTAAAAATCTTGCTGCCCCGCGCCAACACATCACCGCACATGCGCCGCCGATGCGCGGGAAAGCCCGTACACGTTCGGCTATTCCCGGGCATGCTGCACATGCGCGGTGACACGTCGGCGCTGGGCGGCGCCATTTTGGAAAAGACAGTTAGCCAGCGATTCGAGTATAAGCCGAGGGGGTTTTTTTCAGCATGAAAAAACATGCTGAAAAACTCGGCTTATACTCGAGTATATACGGGTATGTTTCATAGCAAAACGTATTTTTAACTAGAAAAAAAAAAGTATTAGTATTTTTTTTTTTCAAAATTGTTGGTCTTTTTTTGTGTTTAAAAACCAAAAAAAAAAAAAAACCTCACAGGTAATAAAATACCACCAAAAGAAAGCTCTATTTTTAGGAAAAAATGGACATATATTTGTGTACAGCATCGCACGAGCGCACAATTGTCAGTTAAAACAACGCAGTGCTGTATCGCAACAAATAGCCTGGTCATAAAGGGGGCTAAACCTTTCAGGGTTGAAGTGGTTAAAGTGATTGTAAAGTCTCGTTTTTTTTTTTTAAATAACAAACATATACGTATACTTATATACATATACTATAAGGTTATACTTACCTCCTCTGTGCAGTTACTTTTGCACAGGGTAGCCCGAATCCTCCTCTTCTCGGGTCCCTGGTTGCTGCTTCCAGCCCCTCCCTCCTGTTAGGTGCCCCCACAGAAAGCAGCTTGCTATGGGGGCACCCGACCTGAGCTGCAGCTCCATGTGTCGATTCAGACATGGAGCTGCCATTCGGCCCCCTCTCTCTCCTGATTGGCAGACTGACTTTGATTGTTTCTCAGCCAATTAGGAAGGAGAGTCCAGAACGGTCAAGAGACTTGTGGACATCGCTGGACAGAGAGGGAGCTCAGGTAAGTATTAGGGGGTGTTGGGGGGGGGGGCTGCTACATACAGAAGGTTTTTTTTGTCTTAATGCATAGATTGCATTAAGATAAAAAACCTTCTGACCTTACAACTCATTTAAGCTTACTGGTCTATTGCAGCCAGAATCCAATAGTCCTTATTAGGTAATACAGTAGGTGCTTATTAATGAATAAGCCTTCTTTGTGATATAGTCATTGTTCTAGGACAATCGTCAGGACTAATGTTTTTTCTGTTCCATTAAAGCGTATCGGTCTTGAATTAATAATGAAAATGTAAATACTGAAATGTTATGAGGTTAAGAGGCACAATGAAGGAGTAGAATACAATTGGCTTGATAAAGCCGTGTTGTGTATCTGGCATGTTTGCTCATGTACAAAGCCACTAAATGAAAATGCAGGATTTGTATTATCAGCTCTGGAAGAAAGGTGATGGCAAAGGCTTGGCTGGGAGCTTAATTCTGGATAACACACACATCCAAAGCTGTTTCTACCATCAGCAGGGTCACCGTTTTGTCTCAGGTACCTTATTATAGGGGTGCCATGGGAAAGGGATTTCTTCTTAGCCTGCTGGTTCTCTATCTGCTTCCTGCTGCTGGAGACATTGAGCGAACCACAGAGTTGCAATATCAGGAATGATATCATTGTTTGAGACTTAGTGTCAGAGGTTAGTTGGAAAATATTTATTCAGTGATGTCCTACACATATGCAACTGCATCAAACACTTGAGGTGTTGAGGGAGCCCATTACATGAAGAGGCCAAAGCATGACTGCCAATCTTTTCATTAATAACATTCAGCACAGAATAAAGCCGCATATCTCTATTTTTTAGGCTTACAGAAAAAATATGAATTATGCCTAATTTTATTTAGGGACAGGAGCTGAAGAACTAAGCGGACTCTAAATGACGCCGGCTGTGGAACATTTTAATATTGTAAACAGGACAGGGAAAAAAAGCTTTTTTTATGCAGTATTTAACCACCTTAATACTGGGCACTTTTACCCCCTTCTTGCCCAGGCCAATTTTAAGCTTTCAGCGCTGTCACACTTTGAATGACAATAGCAATGGTAACGCAATGCTGTACCCAAATGAAATTTTTATAATTTTTTTTCACACAAAGAGAGCTTTCTTTTAGTGGAATTTATTACTGCTGGGTTTTTTATTTTTTGCTATAAAAACAAAAAAAGACTGAAAATTTTGAAAAAAAAAAAAAAAAAGCTTTTCTTAGTTTCTGTCAGAAAATTTTGTAAATAAGTAATTTTTCTCCTTCACTGATGTGCGCTGATGAGGCAGCCCAGATGGTCATTCATGAGATGGCACTTATAGGTACTGATGAGATGGCACTCATGGGCACTGATGAGGTGGCACTGATGAGCAGGCACTAATATGCAGCCCTGATGGGCACCGATAGGTGGCACTGATATGCGGCACTGATAGGTGGCACTGCTGAGCAATGATAGGTGGCACGATAGGCAGCACTGAGGGGCAATGATGGGCAGGCATTGATGGGCACTGGAAGGAAAGACTGACTGGTATCAGGGATGGGCACAAATTGCCATCACTGATAGGCACAAATTGCCATCACTGCTGGGCACTGTTGGGGCTGCACAGATGACCATTGCCCTGATTAGCTGTGCAGGTCTCCCCTGTGAGGAAATGCCACTGATCGGCTCTGTCAGTCTGAGGTGAGGAGAGCCGATTACCGGCTCTTCTGTGTTTACATGTGATCGGCTGTGATTGGACACAGCTGATCACATGGGTAAAGAGACGCGTCATCAGTTCTTTGCCGAGATTGGAGTCACAAGAACAGTGAGACTGGGGCAATGTCATGTGATGTTGTCCCAGAATGAAAGGGGGTCCTGCCTGCGGTCATTTTAGGGAAGTAGTTAAAGGGGTTGTAAAGGCTAAAATAAATATATGTTTTTTAAATAACAAGCAGGTTATACATACCTGCTTGTAAGCAGGTGCAGTTAGCCAGTCTGCCACTATGTGGCTCTGTCCCAGAATAGTAGGGTATTAGGGCATTATGTAAGTGAGTGTTAGGCTCCCTTTTCGACTAAGCATTTCTGTAGTAATAGAAATAGCGGAAGGTTGGGACTTTAAATGAAGGACATGAACAAGGCTTGCAGGAAAAAATTACAACATTTATTAATGAATACATGCAGATGAAAAACATATCATAGAGTATTGTATGTATTACATAAACAAGTAAACAAAAGTTGGTATGTAGTCCCAGTTGCAGTGTTTATAAAAACCATCATGGCAAGTTTCCAAGAGTAATAGAGTAGTTGTAATCATAACATCAATGGATAGCAATGATCAACAGTATTCAAGTAAATATATATAAAATATAATCACAACATCATAAAACTTGATGCGTTTCATGGCCCGAGTATGCCACTTCATCAGAAGTTGATGTCTGACCTATAAAAAAAATATATATATATATATATATGTATAAGGAAAAAGCAAATGAGGAAAATGAAGACTGGGAGGGAAAGGGAAGAGGAGGTGTAGCCTCAAATCCCCAGAACTTACATGGTATTGCAGATGGTTCCTGGCACTGGGAGTAGGGCATGGCCCCAGGTGTCTCCCACGGGAGCTGAGGGCGCACAGAGTAGGCAAAAAGATGAAAGGCCAAAGTGAATGGGACTCCCCAAAGAGTGTGACAGAATAAAGTACAAAGTGTGAAGGGCTGCATGCCCAGGGGATCAAAAGTGAGCCAAGTAATAAAGTATAGGACTTATACCGTGTAAAGAACCCACCAAAGCAATGCATATAAAAAAGGATAAGAACCAAAAAACCATAGCAATAGGTGTTGGGAACGCGTCAAGTTTTATGATGTTGTGATTATATTTTATATATATTTATTTGAATACTGTTGATTATTGCTATCCATTTATGTTATGATTACAACTGCTCTAATACTCTTGGAAACTTGCCATGATGGTTTTTATGAACACTGCAACTGGGACTATTTTATGAACACTGCAACTGGGACTACATACCAACTTTTGTTTACTTGTTTATGTAATACATACAATACTCTATGATATGTTTTTCATCTGCATGTATTCATTAATAAATGTTGTATTTTTTCCTGCAAGCCTTGTTCATGTCCTTCATTTAAAGTCCCAACCTTCTGCTATTTCTATTGAATTGGGATGGAGGCGCTCGACAGTTCCCATCGTACGTCTCATTTAAAGTCCCAAATTTCCCCCTCCTCTATACATTTGATTAGGGATGGAAGGACATGACTTTGGCGAACAGGTTCTCATTTTTGACCTTTGCATACTATTGGCTCATACTTCTCCCTATCCAATAGACTATGCTATATCCAATCCCCCTTGTACTAGTTGGGGATGGTGTGGATCTTTCTACATGTTGCTATGTGACACATATTTACATTTTTACTATTTCCAGCATCTACACATACTGGCTCACTGGGTTAGCGGGCCTGCCGGCTGTCTATCCCGGGAGCTGCGATGCAGGTCGGGCGTCCTCCCCTTCTCCCTCCGCCTCCCAGCACGGGGAATCGGGTGGGCGGTGCCGCTGTGCATCGGCACCATGCCCGGCGCCGACGTGTGATGTCAATCATGACACCATCGCGCCAACGAGCGGCTCTCCATCTTCAGTGCATTTCAGGCAGCCGGCACAACAGTCTGACCACGGCGTTCTCTGCATTTGCGGTGACTCCTAGTATGCACCGGCGTGGTGTTGGGACCATAGTCTTGGCTATCATCGGCACACACAGGCCACATGTGTTTGAAGTCTGGGCTTCATCTGCAGTATTAGCTTTTCACTAGCTCCTTCTTGTTTTCATTTCTTGGTTTCCTTCCCAACACCTATTGCTATGGGTTTTTGGTTCTTATCTTCTTTTATATGCATTGCTTATCCCTCCATTTGGTGGGTTCTTTACACGGTATAAGTCCTACTTTACTACTTGGCTCACTTTTGATCCCCTGAGCATGCAGCCCTTTACACTTTGTACTTTATTCTGTCACACTCTTTGGGGAGTCCCATTCACTTTGGCCTTTCATCTTTTTATACATTCACCTGTGCAGCAGCACCAATATATGTCCACCATATATATATATATATATATATATATATATATATATATATATATACCTCCCTTTTTTTACATATACTTATTTTATACATCTCGCACTGTTCTGCTGCCATATGCACCATTGCACCATTGTCACCCCTCCTTACTCCAGCCTTTACTCGCCATATGTGTGGCATGTGCGGCCCTTGTTTTTGCCTACTCTGTGCGCCCTCAGCTCCCGTGGGAGACACCTGCCCTACTCCCAGTGCCAGCAACCATCTGCAATACCATGTAAGTTCTTGGGATCTGAGGCTACACCTCCTCTTCCCTTTCCCTCACAGTCTTAATTTTTCCTCATTTGCATTTTCCTTATACATATATATATTTTTTTATAGATCAGACATCAACTTCTGTTGATATAGTATACTGAGAGATGGATCCCAACATTGTGTTGCTCTCAAGGAGAGAGAAATAATAAGGGAAGATGGCCTGACAGTGATGAGCAATGTGTGGCTTTCACATTTGACTGGTGCTGATCGTCCACTATATGTGATTGGCAAAATATGCCAATGGCTCCCGCTGCTGCCTGTCTGTCCTGTGATTGCAGGGAGAGAGGAGAGAGCTGGTACTGACAGACACAGCACTGGATCAAGGTAAGTGTTTGGAGGGGGGTTATTCAGATAATGGGACGTTTTTCTTTTTTTTACCTTAATGCTGCGAATGCATTTTAAGAGGACCTTGACCCTTCCCTCCTCATCTTTTTCTTTCTTAACCCTTGCTTACCTGGTTGCAGGTCCTGCGCAGTTAACACTTACCCAGCCAGCAGCACCAGCATTGTCCTACTTAGATTCTGTTCCCTTCAGTCCTGCATCACCATCTTCATTCATGATGTCAATGGGAAGCCACAGGCTATTCTGCGTTCAGCCAGCCGCTCCCTCAATGATGCACTACTAGGCCCACCCCGCTCCTTTCTTCCCAGTGAAAGACTATGCCTCCTGGGATATGTGACAGGCATATCCCAGGAGGCACAGACGGCAAGTGCACCTAATTTGCCAAGGAGAATGATGTGCATGGGGGGGCAGGCCAGAAGTGTTTTTTAAATGAAAAAATAAATGAATAATAATAATAAAAAAAGCCCACTTTGAACAGCGGAAGGGAGGAGGGATGGCAAAAAAGGAAGATAACAAAGAGGGTGAAGGGTGAAAAAATTAGGGTGAGGGTGAAAAAATATCATGTTTTTACAACAACTTTAATGTGCAACTGATTTTGTTACATGATGCCACTACTTTTAAAGTATCCATCAGAAACAAGTAAAATTTTGCTCCACACCAAAGCATAGCTCCCAATTGTCCCTGATTTAAAATAGTCCCTCTGTCATTCTTTAATCTTCATGCTAAACCTTAAATCCAAGTTTTAAATTGCTGCATTTATACATTTCAAAAGCCAGTGTAAAGAAATAGTAATAGTAAAACGAAAGCACTTGTAGGTTTAACTAATATTTTTTTGTATAATTCTTCTCTAAGGGGGCATGTTGGGGGGTGTCCTAAGTCTATATACTTTTGCTAATATGTGTCCTTCGTTCCCATCTCAAAAAGTTGGGAGGTATGCCATAGGGGTGAGTCTCCAGTAACATTTGATCCTAAGACCATGAGAGTTAACATTCATCAAGAAAAAAACAGCCTAGCACTATAGGTTATATAAGAACAATTGACCAGCCGGGTAAATAATATGTGTACATCTATGGAGAATCATGTGAACAACTGAACACCATGTGTGATCTGTTGAGTGAACTTCCAACTACAATGTGAAGTAAAACATTTAGCAGTGGTATTATTATCATCATTATTATTATTAATAATATGTGACAGCTTCCTAAACGAGCCGGCATCCTTGCCCGGAACATTCAGCTGTCAGACTGGGATTCCCAATTAACAGTTGAATGTAAACAAAGACCGGGAATATTGTTTAACAACATACTGCATTTTAATGGGTACTATCCCTTTGTCTTTTCGCAAACGTTACCAACTAGAGTGGTAAAAACACATCAGTACATCCTCAAACAGGTACACGCAAAAGAGGAAAAAAAAAAAGGAGGGAAGAAGAGATGGAAAATGGAGGAAATATATGTAACTCTGTATCTTTTCCCAATTCCAATGCCCTGGCGCACCTCAAAGTGTACAGAATTCCCAATAAAATAAATGCATGTGAAAATAGTAAATAAAATGTAGCCAAGGGTATATAACAAATTAACCCATAAATCCACACTTGTGGCCCCCTCTCCTCCCGCCACCTTTATCGGGCTCTCCTAAGCAATTATGGAGTCCCATACCGCCAAAGTTCGATGAGGGGCGGAAGGCACATCTGTGCCAGTATTTCCAACCACCCATCTTTTTATGGACAGCCCGTAAAAACAGAGCACGTTTCTCCTGCCTGTAAATGACCGTAAAATAAGAAAAGTGGCAGTGAAAAATGGCATTGACCGGCTCGGAACTGCTCATGTGCGATCCGATCCTGTATTCATCTGGCGCTGACGAGGCCAGGTCTGAAAATGGCTGTGTGACGCGCTATTGCGAGGCTTTATAAATTGGGCGTTTAGAGATAAGAGTAAGAGAAGAAGGATTCTAAACTCAAGATTGCCACCAAAGGAGTAAAACAGCATAAAACAGATCCCCAGAGAGGGACAAAAGCGCATATATAAAGACCATTGGTTGGTCTTATCCCCCAGGTGAGGGCACATTGGATGAGGGGATTATCACTATTGTATGTGGATGATTGGGGCACATTATGGTGAACACGAATTAGGGAATCCGTTGTTTGGATATGTGAACACAAGCCTGTTTTTTTTGAAAGATTGAGCATATGCAAGCAAATTCATACCAAAGGGCACTTTATGGACTTATCATTGTTTGTTTTGTTTTGATTTGTTTATGGTATATATGGTTTGATATGATATGCTGATTCTGAAAATTGCTATGCAAACAGATTTTACTAGCACATTAGCATTATGGGAGTGCGGCACCACTTTTGAATACAATTTTGCACATTGATACACGTTTAGAGAGTGTGTATAGGTGCAAGTTTTGTAGTCTTAAAGCATTCAACAGCACAACATAGCAGCGCAAAAGTACACCCACTTTTAAGGAAGAGGGGGGCTCTGGTGACCAGATACCCCCTTACATCAGAGTTCCCCTTTACATCACAGATGGTCTGCAGCATTCCCCTTTATATCAGTGTTCCCCTTTACATCGGGGTCCACAGAGTTCCCCCTTACACTGTAAAGGGGGATTCTGTGGACTCTCTTGTAAGGGAAAACTTTGTGGACTGTGATGTAAAGAGGAACTCTGGAGTGTGATGTAAATGGGAACTTTGTGGACTCTGATGTAAGTGTAGCACCCTACAGGTAGGTGCTAGATAAAAGTATAGTGGGTCTTGGCTGCCTGACATCAGGGCCATGATTTCAGCTGGCTGTCATGTCTCCCAGGTGTGTCTGCTGAGAGGGGAGTCTCCCCACTGGCTCCATGAGAGGATTCTCATTGGGGAGTGGAGGAAACCCAATCAGAGACACACTCAGACCTGTATCTACCCCAGAAGGCAGATTCTGCCACAGAGGATTCTGGGAGTGGGTATAAGTTTTGAGGGAACGCATGACTCAGTGTCTTTGGCGCGAAGCAGAGTCCCAGGAGGGAGAGTACGGCTGTCTCTCCGCCTGTCAGAAGGATCGGGTGTTCCGGGTGGCTGCCTAGGAATCCAGAGAATGTCGAGCTGCAGAGGGGATCCGGTGTGCCGAGGACCAGTGGAGGAAGAGGGGTTCAGTTCCAGGAAAGCCTGCCAAGGTCATGACTACTGTGTACTGCCCCTAGGAGTCTGCCAAGTGTAGAGGGGACCACTCCAGAGAAGGTTCCAGGGATCCAGGAGTCAGCTAGCTGTAAAGGGGGTGCCTAGTCAGAGAACCCTGAAGTGTTAGAGGGGGTACCTAGTCAGAGGACCCTGAAGTGTAAAAGGGGGCACTAGTGGTTGAAGAGTCAGTGTACAGTGTGCAGTGTACAGAGTTAAGAGCTGCAGCAGCATAAGCAGTGACAAGGAGCTACCTCAGTCATTGAAGGGTTGGAGGGAGCTGTTCAGTCACTTTTGAGCTAAATCGAGTGTCAGGAGTCAAAAGTTCTACAGTCCTGGATCTTCTGAGTTAACAAACAAGTTAAAGTTGAGGTTCCAGCCCTAATTCAGCAAAGTAGCATTTTCAATTGTCAGGAAGCGCTGGTCAGCATTCAGCTGGCGCCAAGACAGCGCTAGCGGGCATTTTGTATCCCACTCATTCCCTTCTCCCATCCCCAATATACAATAAACAAAACAAACCAAATATGACGGAATGGTCATTGTCTCAGTTCTCACACCTGGGTTCACAACTTAAATGTGTTGGGAGTGTTACTGGTACTAATGGCAGACCCATTTGGGGGCTCATCTGGGATTTTACCATTAGTTACTGGGCTAGTTGCCCCTGGCAACGGCAGAAGAAAAAGTAAAAAAAGTCAATTTGTGTGCCCAGAGCTGTCGTTCCAGTGCCAAGGCAGGTGTGAGCAGGGCCTGCGCTACCTATAGGCAAGGTAGTCGCCAGCCTAGAACGCCCTTCAGTCAGGGCTCTCACTGGCATTGCTATGGGGGTGAGGGCTGCGGGCATAGCTCCCAACCGCCTGGCCGTTCCATCACTTGGCTCCATCTAATTTCCTGACAGGGACACGCTGGCTGTACACTTCTCCCTGCAGCTCCCTGTCACGCTGATGACTCTGCCTCCCCCACTGGCACTCTGTGGTCAAGGGCAGACTGACCAATCAGGTGCTGCCCTGGACGAGCATTGAGTCAGGTGGCAGCAGGTGCAGGGTGTGGGGAGTGGGACAGCACCCGGCTCCAGGAGGCATCGGCGGCGGGGAGGAAGAGCAGCGAGGGCGGGACCTCCCAGGATGTATGGACAGGCTTCCGGGGCCGAAGAACGAGGATGGGTGGGAAGTGTAGGCAGCCAGGGACAGCTGCATCTGCCTGCAAACGTATACCCTGGAAGAAGCAGCTCCATGACCTGAAGGGGTGCAAATATGTTGGTTTACCGGAGCTAACACAATGCACAAGGATAAAAACCTTAAAAACCATATACATGTGCCCTGCAAAGTATGTTGAGTGATTTAGAACTTAAAAAGTGCACAGTGCATTAAAACAAATCGATGTGGTCCTACAAAGAGCCAAGGGGCCACATCATGTAATAAAGGGCCAACGTGCTTAGACAAAATAGTGATACCTGTAAATGGTACTAATAGGTGTTCCACTATAAGAACAAAAATGCTGAGATTTCTCTTGAGTGAAAGATTTTATTTAGATTTACAGAAGTTGTACCAGTGATGCTGTGGGAAGTGTGTGCTCACAGGATATGGCGTGCTGGTGAAGCCGGTGCTAATACCCGTGGCCCCCCACTAGGTAAAAGCACTTACCGCACGGACTGCCTGTGGACCAAACTGTACATCAATCCTGGTTCCCACTCTGTTTCCTCACTGGTGTGTGATGAGCTTGTGCTAAAAGCATAAGATATCTCCCAGTGCGCAGTATAGTTTAGGTAAGAAAGCAAAAAACATATCCACTCACAGTTAGGAAGTTCACTGTCAGCGTGCAGGGTCCGGTCGCCTAAGCGCTTCCGCGTTCAAACGGTTCTGAACCACTGCTACCGGAAGTGACGTGTGACGTAGCAAGACACGCCCTACGCGTTTCGTCACCACAATGTCATCTGGAACGTCCACGACCCTGCGCGCTGACGGTGAACTTCCTAACTAGCTAACCAGCTACGAGAATGGGACCTGCCCACTGCTGGTATGGAAGGTACTATACTGTCTGTGTCGCATACACCTTCCCACAGACAGGGGCTGCAGACGGTGCAGGGGTCTCTTTCACTTCCCTCCTCTCCATCCACCCCCCTCCTTCTCCTCCTCCTCCTCTCCATCCATCCACCCCCCTCCTCCTCCTCCTCCTCTCCATCCACTCCCCCCTCCTCCTCCATCCATCCCCCCCTCCTCTACATCCACCCCCTCTCCTCCCCCATCCTCGCCATCCACCCCCCTCTCACCCCCCCTTTTTTTCCATCCCCCCTACTCTCCTCCTCCCCTCCTTTCCATCCACCCCCTCCTCTCCTCCCGCCCTCCTGTCCATCCACCCACCCCCCTCTTCAAACACCCCCCTCTCCTCCATCCACCCCCTCCTCTCCATCCACTCACCTCCTCTCCATACACCCCCTCCTCTCCATCCAAAACCCTCTCCCCCCCTTCTCTCCCCCCTCCTCTTCATAACCCCCCCTCCTCCTCCCTCCTCTCCGTCCACCCCGCTCTCCTCCCCCTCCTCTCCATACACCCCCCTATCCTCCCCCTTCCTTTTCATACACCCCCTCTCCACCTCTTCTCTCCCCCTTCTCTCCTCCTCTCTCCATCCACCCCCTCCTCTCCACCCCCCTCCCCTCCTCTCCTTCTGTCCACCTCTTCGGCCAGGAGTTCCTAGGAGCGGTATGTCCTCAGTGTGCAACTGTTACGCTAAAAGTACAGGCGTGGGTCCAGTGCGGGCAGTTTGGTTATCTGCAGAAAAGAGCTAGGGCCGACCCAAAAAACTCTCTGTTATGTGGGAATCAGGCCTTACTCAGGAGGTGACCGGGACTGATTCCAAGTTCCTCCGCGGAGGCTAGAGGGGCATGTTACGGCTAATAATGCAGCTGGAGGCCCTGCCAGCAGTCACTGGGCCTACTATGTGTGGAAGGGGGACTCACCCGCAGAGTTCCATTGGGAGGGGATCCATGCCCCCACCGGCGATCGGAGGGTGGCCCGAAGGACATAACTACCTCAGTGACCATGGCAGGATCTGGCCCCATTAGTATCCAGCAGCCAGAAAAGCCTGCAGTGATTCAAGCCTCAAAATATGTAGCAGAATACAATTTGGCCTAAACTGATAAAAAAATTAAATTAAAAAAAAAAAAATTATTGGGAATGTTTTAAAGCAGAAAGTAAAAAATATGGCGTTTTTTTTCAAAAGTGTCGCTCTTTTTTTGTTTATAGCGCAAAATCTAAAAACCACAGAGGTGATCAAATACCACCAAAAGAAAGCTCTATTTGTTGGGAAAAAAAGGACTCCAATTGTATTTGGGTATAGCGTCGCACGACCGCACAATTTTCTGTTAAAGTAACACAGTGCCGAATCGCAAAAAATGGCCTGGTCATTAAGGGGGTAAAACCTTCCGGGGCTGAAGTGGTTAAATGTCAATATTTGCACTGTTAACCCTCATTTTATGGATTTTTTGTAATGTGTCAGTAAAAAATTTGGCTCTGTCAGTAAATTTCATGATTTATGCCAGTAAAAAATTCAGAGTGAGAGCAACAATTTGAGCATCAAACCTTCTGTATAACTCTAAACTCGTACCCCGCAAGGGCTTTTAAAGCATTGTCTATTTAGATTTCTAGGTACTATTCCACAGGCGTACACAACTGTAAAGTGTGATAAAGCACCACAACATTGTGAAATCATAAGTTAAGTCCTGTAAAACATCCACTTCTCTTTAAACTCCAAACCCAAGTTTATTTTCTTTAAAGAACCTTCTCACCTACAGACTGGCCCAACTGCCGGCTGCACTTTTCTTTTCTTTTCTTCAGTTCAAACCTGAGGAGGACAAATGTGTGCTGTATTTGGAGGGTCATATGATAAACCAGCTTGATTGACCTTTCGCTAACTAGGAGGTCGCCAATTTTTTTCTTTTTACACCCCTGTGCATATTTGCCCAGAAAACTGCCATTTTTCATTCGATAGATTCAGCTACTGTTGATTTCAATGGGGTTTAGTATCAGTATCTAATTTTTGTTTAAGCTTGCTGAACCCTGCTTGAACCAAACCCAGGGCAGTTTGCCTCATCACTATTGGCCAAGAAAGGTCTGCATATGGTCAAAAATGTTATCTGGAAGACGCCATCCCTTTCCTTACATTTTAGCAGTGAGGACTGGACCTGTCATTCAGTGGGAGTGAAAAAACAGGAATCTATGTTGGCATTTTTATTTTCTTTTGATGGGTCGGCATGCATCGGGTAACGTAATTGACATGAATCTACATGGCTGGGTGACAAGATTCCCAATATGTGTCTTGGGCCATTTTTTAGGGTTTTTTTTTTTTTTCATTAAAGTACTTGTCAAAAACTGTTCATGTGTCTTATTTACACTTTCCTTTTCTATGAATCAGTAGGTGTACTACATACCCCTGACTTATCCACATGGGGGGATGTTGGTATCTGGATGTCCCTTTAGTGTTAAAGGGCCCTCCAAGTTCCAACAAGCCCACCATCCGCAGACCCTCACAACCACTATGCCAGTGTTGTGAGGAAGTCCTTGAACTCAGCGTGGGTGCAAGGGGCCTTGCCAAGAGGATCTTCCCTGGAAAGATACCCTCCCCACGTTAAGAGCATGTAGCCTGTGTAGCACTGCCCCCCTAGGAGCTGCTGAGTATGGGTCTCCCTCTGATTATCCTGTTGCCAGATACTGGGTATTTTCAAACACTGCCAGGAGCACACACACTTTTTCGCTTGTTGTCTTCAATAACCAGACTAGGAGATTTGTTATATGTGAATAACTTGGATAGTAAAAGGGATTAGTGTGATACTCCAAATTCAACTATGTACAAGTGAGGACAACTCTCACTTGGCCTCACTTAGTGGAACTAAATAGCAGATCTTCTGCTGAACCATACAGCAATTACATAGGAAGAATAAGTCCTTTGTTTGTGTTAGCAGCAGATTCAGTGAACTCTGTATCTTCAGAACATTAGCCAGTATCCCTTTTAGCTTACACCCAGCCCGCTGACTTTCTAGCATTCAGATGGGGATTTCAACAGCAGCAGTCTCTAGGATCCTTGTGGAAAGTCAGTACTCACAAGGCCCGATCCGCAGGTCACCTTCCTCCGTGGTACCAGTCAAGATCCATGGATATCCCCCTCAGTCAGCCCTCAAAAGAGTCAGTGGGTTTCAGCATCTCTGTTTCTGGCACTCAGGTAGACCACCTGAAGATGCATGGCAGCTTATGCATGGGAGAGGCAGCAGCCCCCTCCCCACCTGGACTCAACTCTCCAGCCGCATACCAGGAGCCACGTGTGCACTTAAGATAAAAGTACAGTCACCCAGCATGCACCGGGGCCCCTTCTGTGCTTATTGGCTAGGGCTGTACAGATATCCCCTGATCTCTTCTGCATGGTTTCCTCCCACTGTCCAATAAACTGTACTACAAGGCAGGTCCTATCTAAGAATCACAGCTCTCTGTTAAGCAGACAGCTCCTAGATTTACCTGGCTTTCTCCCTGTTATGCAGAGAAACAAAAAAATCTATACACCTACCCTAGCACCCACCTAGGAGGGTGCTACACCTGGTATTGTTCAAGAGCAGAGAGGTGCATACTCATCGCCCCCCTCCCTCATCCTGGCCTGCCAGGCTGTATGCTTAGAAAAGAGTCTCTTTGGATTTTTGGGATCTTCGTTCATTTTTTATTCTTGAATTTTTCATGGCGTCCCCCTTGTGTGAGACCCCACGCTGTTTTTGATTTTTTTTGTTTGCATAGGATCCCCCTTAAGGGCCTGGTGCAAATTAGGGGGTAACCCCTATGACATTTTGGCTGCTTTGCTTACATGGGTATTCTGGGTCATATAAGTAAATAGGGCCAGTGATATCACTGGTTAAGGACTCCATGATGTCTGCACCCACCAGCATCCTTAAAGCTCTGCTTGTTCACACCCTTCCCCCCTCCACTGCCACATATGGCACTTTTGGGGAGGACGGGGGGGGGGGGGGAGTGGGTATCTGATTTTGACAGGTACCCGCTCCCACTTCCGAATAAGATCACCAATCTATGACGTTACTCTCCCCTCCTCCTTCCCCCCGCTAGCTCTTGGGACACACAGAAGATGGATGGACTATTCAGAAAGCGCAGCGCTACTTGCACATGTGCAGTAGGAAACAGTTCACTTCCTGTTTCCCTTACTATAGGTGCTGGTGCTGGTGCCTGCACCCAAAGCCGATTGATGAGATTCCTAGACATGTAAGTGTCCGTTTATTAAAAATCAGCAGCTACAGTATTTGTTGCTGCTGACTTTTATGTATTTATTTATTTTTTTAATGTCTTCATTGTCTTCATTAGGGAGATTTTTGCTGTTCCCCATTTGGGTGATTCCTGCTCATTTCATGTCGGGTCGCTGGGACAAGAAGTGAGGGCAAATGTTCCCAGCAGGAACACGAGCATCAATAAAAATCTGACAAAGGTTCTAACAATTCCCTTGTATCCAAACGAAAAGTTTTGGCTGCAAAATATATTTACAATGTTTCATATTCATTAGTAAAACTAGTGTAATAAAGGAGGAACAGATGTTCTTGAAAGTACAGGATAGTTAAACACTAGGGCATTACATGGCAGCAGTCCTTTGTTTGTGTTGCACACAGTCTAAAGTGATTGGCAAGAGAGTAATCAGAAAGGACATTATATCAGAGGGCACAGAGGGAATCTATCCAGAATTCACAATGGATTTATACAGTTCAGTTCTGAAGAGTGCTGGTCAGACAGGAACATCATCAGTGTACAAATGGATATCACCACAGCATTGAAGTGAAGTCAAAAGGTTTGTTGCATTCTCTGCATTAAAAGAAAAGTATAGGATTTATTTTTATTTTAGAATCACGCCTACCTAGGTTGATGCAGCATTGGTCTTTTGCTGCATCTGTCCCTCGCCGGCTCTAAGGCCTAGAACCGAGCAATCAAACACCCTTATTGCTTGGTTCTCAGAGCTCCCTGAGCAGAGAGCTGCTGACTGTCAGTCACCACTGTCTGCGGTTTAGACATTAATGGCTGTGTGTTGAGATATTTTGAGGGGACAGCAAATTTACACTGTTATACAAGCTGTACATTCACTACTTTACATTGTAGCAAAGTGTAATTTCTTCAGTGTTGTCACATGAAAAGATATAATAAAATAATTACAAAAATGTGAGGGGTGTACTCACTTTTGTGAGATACTGGACCTAGAGACTCGCTGAAAATCTGAGATTTACACCAAAGAGTATCAATTTATGCTGTTACCTTACTGCAGTAAGGTGAGCAGCATGAGATTACAGAGGTGACACTGTAGTGGAGGATTTATGATATCACCTTACGTTCATCACACATTTATCACATGGTGAAGGGAGATGCTGTAATATTACATACTTTATTTCTTCCTGACCCAGCACAATTGTTTATTTGTATTATCTCTATTATTGTTTTTGCACATTATTGCACTTAGGCTCCGTTCACATGTGAGCGTATGGATCGCGGGCAGAACCGCCGCGGTTCCGCCCGCGATCCGGAGATTTATTGCAAATCGCGGGACGCCTAGCGTTGCCCGTTGATTTGCAATAGCCCCCCAAACGCCGAGCGATGTTGCCGCGATTTCCGCCTGCCGCGATTCGGCAGGCGGAAATCGCGGCAACATCGCTCGGCGTTTGGGGGGCTATTGCAAATCAACGGGCAACGCTAGGCGTCCCGCGATTTGCAATAATCTCCGGATCGCGGGCGGAACCGCGGCGGTTCTGCCCGCGATCCAAACGCTGACATGTGAATGCAGCCTTATTGTCACGGATTTATGCAAAAAAAAAAAAAGGGATTCTTTTTGAATCATAGCATTTATATATTCAGTGTAGCGCACCTTCTGTTTTTATCGGTAGCACCTTTTATACAATATTGGTTGTGTGGTTTCTATTTTGAGATTTATTTTGGTATTTACACAGTTTTAACTAGCGCAGCACCTCTTTATATATAGTGTGCAGAGGGTTCATTCATTATTTTTAGTGTTAATATGTGGTCACACCACTTTAGCCCCTGGTAGTTTATATGCAAGTACAAGCTATTGGGATCTGAGCACAGGTATATCTTGTTTCTGTTTTATTGCAAGTCAGTGGCCAGACCTAAACCTTGTAGCTCTCACCCATTTTTTGTCTGTTTGCCCCATGCTGGCATTGTGCCCACAGTAGCATTTGTAGTGGCAAAGCAGAGTAGGACTGGCTAAAGAGGGATTACTTTGATGCAGTTGGCCAGCTTAAACACGTATTGCACTATTGTGAACTAAATATCCCAATTTTTATTTTTTGCAAAGTTTGCTAGAAAGGGTATAGCAGTGTGCAGGGGGTTCATTCAGTATACTTTAGCCTTTTCCTCATTGGGCCCATGTTTGTCCAAACACAGAAGGCAGCTGTCAGTGCAGGGTCAATGAACTGCCTTGTGGTCAACTGGCCATGTTAGGTCAATGATGTGATGAGCATCCCCACTCCTTTCAGTACTTATAGCAGAATGTATGGTTCAGTAATGACCAATTGTTAACTTTTTTCCCTGAGAGCTTCTTTCCCTTTCTTTTGGGATTAAAAATCTTTTTAGAGTGCTCCACCAAGGACTTTGGCTCCAGTGCTGGTGACCAACAGATAAGTGACTACTGACCAGAGAGCATAGGGAGGGAGTGTGCTCTCTAATAGGCCATTGTGTATCTCATTCGTTAGGGCACCTCCTTAGGCTGCAGACCTCGGGACTCGAACTTTGTCTGTTTGATCCAGGTCTTTGGGTGTAATCTGTTTGTAGATCTGTTGTTACACTTCTTGCAATCTGTGATAGTGGGGCATGCTGTTTAATTTGTCATAATTTAATGTTACTGCACTTGTTTGCCCCTACAAGGTGGGTATCCCAAATAAATAACAATTTTCTTAGCCTCAAGGTGTGCATGAGAGCGTGGTATCATTTAGAGCACATCTGTCAAACACAAGGCCCGCGGGCCGAATGTTCATTTCATCTTCCTTTTCATGTGGCCCTCACACTCAGGGAGAGGGGTAGAAGTAAGACGTGGACAGCTTGTGGAAGAGAGCTGAACCCTGCACACCGTGTATAGCACACTCCTAAAGATTACACTCTGTATGTACTGCATTCCTCAACATTGCACTCTGTACACAGCGCACCCCTGAATCTCGGCGCTCTGTACATAACGCCCTGAACTCGGTACGTAGCACACCTCTGAATCCTGTACTCTGCACATAGTGCCACCCTGAACTCCACATATAATGCACTCCTGGTATTTATTGCCTCCTTGATATCTTGACACTGTTAGTGCAATTTGGCCACACCCTCCATTCAGTGCAGTTTGGCGGGGGGGGGTTAGGTGTTGTGTGGTTGAGCTCCTCAACCTATCTATTCTCTGAGAAAAAAAAGCTCTACATGAATAGTTATTATAGTTAATACTATATAGTTATACTTGTATAGTCTTACAGATACAACCAGCCTTTTGAGGATAACCATAATGCTGATGTGGCTCGCAATGAAATTCTATTATGGTTTTACACCCACACATTGTATCTTTGTACATATTGTAAAACTGTATAATATTGGATCTCCTTTGGATCTAATTTTATTTTTATTTTTGTTACCCAATAAATAATTTAATTTTAATTTTACTCTCTGTGGAAGTGAATTTGCCTTTAAAGTCCCACACCCAGGGGGAACTTTCTTTCCACTTGTGGCAAAGTATAAAATATTCCATGGACTCAACATGCCTCTCAGCAAATAGCTTGGAGTGTCTGCTTTCCAAAATGGGGTTATTGGGGGGGGGGGGGACTGGTTGTGCTATCTTAACATTTCAGGGCCTCTGAAACTGTGATAGGTAGTGAGGAAGTAAAATAAGCTAATTAATGCCCTTATAAAATCTGAAGGCGGTGATTGGTTTTCGGGGTCCCGTACACAGTTAGGTCCCCAAAAAAGCCGAAAAAGCCAAAAAGTGGTATCCCTGTACTCAGGAGAAGCAGTAGAATGTATTTTGGGGTGTCATTCCACATAAACCCATGGCATGTATGAGCAATATCATATCATTTGGTGACAATTTTGTGTAGAAAAAAAAAAATAATTTTCCCGAAACTTGTGGCAAAATGTAAAATATTCCATGGACTCAACATGCCTCTCAGCAAATAGCTTGGGGTGTCTACTTTCCAAAAAGTAGTCATTTGTGGGTTTTTGAACTGTCCTGGCATTTTATTCCCAATATTAGTAGCTTATGCCATACATCACCCACTCTTCAAACTACTTGAAGACCAAGCCTTTTCTGACACTTTTAGTTTACATGAAAATGTTTTTTTTTTTTACTAGAAAATTACTTTGAACCCCCAAACATTATATATTTTTAAAAGCAGAGGCCCTACAGAACAAAATGATGGGTGTTGCAATTGTATTTGTCACACAGTATTTGCACAGAGATTTTCCAAACGCAATTTTTTTGCAAAAAGAATCCACTTTTTTTTAATTTAATGCACAAATACACTATATATTGCCCAATTGTTTGGTAAAATATAAAATATGATCTTATGCCGAGTACATATTTACCAAACATAACATGCTTTAAAATTGCGCACGCCTGTGCAGCGGCAACAAACTACGTACATTTTTAAAAGCCTTTACAGATTACCAATTTAGATTTACAGAGGATGTCTACTGCAATAATTACTGCCCTCGAAATGACGTTCGTGGCAATACCTCACGTGCATGCTGCAATTGCTGTTTACATATGACCCCAGACTGATGCTTGCGTTCGCTTTTGCGCGCAAACGAGGGTGGACAGGGTTGCTTGAATTTTTTTTCTTTTTTTATTATCTGTTTTGATTTTTTATTTTATTTTGACACCTTCCCTTTCATTTTTTTTATTTTATTTTTATCATTTTTATTGTTATCATAGGTAATTAAAATATCCCTTATGATAGCAATAAGTAGTGACAGGTACTTTTTTTTCTAAAAATCTGGGTCTATTGGACTCTAAAGCTCTCCTCTGCCCTTTAAGCATCTGACCACACCAAGATTGGTGTGATAATATGCTTTTCCAATTTCCCAATAGTGCTGTTTTTATCTGGCGAAACCGAAGTCATGAAATGCTCGTAGTTACCCGGAATCTTAGGCCATGGAGATGATTGGAGCTATTCTGGTCTCCAATCAGCTCCATGGTCAGCTGACCGAACCACCAGCTGCAGTCTCAGGTTACTCAGTGAGACAGGAGAGCCGGAGAAAACCGTGGAAGGTGACAACTGGGGGGGGGGGAGTCCCCTCCCACTTCTTGTAAAAGTCTAGTGGCTATTTATCTGCTAGGATTGCCTGTACATGAAAGCTGACCGCTGGCTGTAAAAAACGATGCCAGAAAATGTGTGGTATGCCCACCTTTAGACCTTCCAGCATCCACCCACTTCAAATGATGGGCATGCATGCAATGTTGTTTTTTTTTCCGTTCAGCTCGTGGGCTGAAGGAAAAAAAAAAAGAACATAGCAGATTTCTCCATTCGCATCGATCAACGTGGATGAAGAAATCTCTGCCAAGAAAAGTGTTAAAAAAAAATATGGCGAAGCATAGGGGAGATCCTCCCTCTATGTCCACCCCATCCCTTATGCTTTGCCATATATGCGCTTTTTAACTACAGTGGTGAAATCCCCTCCTACAGCGCTACAATCATTGATTACGTATATGGTGAGAGCAAACATGGTTGCTGTCAGAATAAACAAATCAAACAAACAAACAAACGAGTAGAAAAGTAAAGTGAGGATTAACTCAATAAAACGACAACTGTTTTTGGCTTTTTCATTTTTTTTTCTCATTAACTTTGTTTAATGGTCTCCAAAAATTTGGTGACAGTTTTTTTGGTCAAGTATTTCCCACTTAAAAATTACCAATTTAAAAACACTAATAACTTAAAACTGCCACACACAAATGGTCCACAAAAGATTCCTTTCCTTCTGAAGCTTTTATGATGCAAGCACCATGCAACCATTTTTTAATTTTTTTAAAAATATATATATTTTTTTTTTACTTTTTTTTATGTAACTTTTTTTTACACTTTTTTTTGCAAAAAAAAAAAACAGTTCCAGGCTAAGATCTCTCAAAATGCGATAGCCAACATCTTTTATGACCCAGTATGAAAAAGTGTGCCCTAGACTGTACCCTAAAAAAAAGTGTGCGTGCTGTACCCTATACTAATAATCTACTAGTGTGTGGTAGCGACGGAAACAGTCACCGATGCAGAGACCAGGTTGGCCAGGACAGGAGGGACAAAAATAACGGGTGTTACGCCTATATCCGCGTTTCCTGCAGACACAACATCTTCTTTGGGGTGCTCTTTGGGTAGGGGTACTCTGGAGGACATCCGGAAAATGCCTCTCATGCAGCCGACTCACTGCATCTGGATTAGGAATCTGGGGTGCAGCACCTTCTGGATATAGAAAGCGTCTGGTATTATGGGCAACTAAGTACAGCGCCATCATCTGGTCATTGAAGTTGACCCCTCCCATGTTAAGGTTGTATTCGTGGACACAGAGGCGCTTCTCAACAACACCAGTCGCCATTGCAATTTGGACTGTCGTATCTGCGTGAATGGAGGACAAAACGAAAACATTCCGTGTGTCCCTCCACTTCACTGCAAGCAATTTATCAGACTTCAAGCAGGCTCTCTCCCCCCGTCTAAGTCAGGTATCTACAAGCCGTTGGGGGAAGTCCTGGCAATTAGGTCATGCGCCAGTTGCAAAATCAAAAAGGTTTCCAAAAATTGGCACGCTTGTATAGAAGTTGTCCATGTATAAATGGTACCCCTTTCTGAATAAGGGTGACACCAAGTCCCAAACAATCTTGTCACTGCTCCTTTCCCTCGTAAACCCGGAAACTACACGTATAGCCTGTTGCCCTGTCACAGAGTGTATACGTCTTGACCCCATATCTGGCACGCTTGCTGAGGAGAAACTGTTTGAAAGCAAGGCGGTCAGAAAATTAAATCAGGGACACAGACATCTTGTTGGGGCATATACAAGGCTGCAAACTTTTGGTTGAAGTGGTTTACGAGGGGCCGAATTTTATGGAGTCATATCCAGGGTCACCCTGAGGACGACAGAGTTCATTGTCACTGAACTGGAAGATTTTCTCGTATCTAGTCCTGGCCATGGCAGCAGAGAAACTGGGCATATAGTGAATTGGGTTAGAGGACCAATATGACCGCAACTTACTGTTTAGTAATGAACATGAGGAGGGATAGGCCCAGAAAAGTTTTAAATTTGGAAACCGTGGCACGTTTCCATGCAAATCTTTTGGCAAGGGCGAAGACCTGATCGGCATATAAATTGCTTTGGTCCACAACAGAACTGTAAAGATCTTCAATGAAAAACAGCTCATTAAAATCAAGGGAAGTAAAATTGGCTGTTTCCACCTGAATTCCGGGGGGGAAGTACGGGTGCTGCAGAAGTGGTGGGCTCCCAATCAGGATTTGCAAGCGCATCAGGAAGGACACTATGGGCTCTACGTGCCTGTCTTCGAATTCTTGGTGGCTGCGGGACACTACTTGTGCTAGCCACCGCACCAGCTTGAACTGCACGTATGGGACTTGCCACGTCACCAAGTGTTACTGCAGTGCTGGTTTGTCTATGACCAGGATGTACTAGGCCGCTGGTGCTTGCCAGTTCAGAGAAAGAAGATACAATAAGACATGTGGCAACTCACTAAAACTAGAGGAAAGGCGGTTTAACCTTAAAATGCGTAAGGGGTTCTTCACTGTAAGAGCGGTAAGGATGTGGAATTCTCTTCCGCAAGCAGTCGTATCAACAGGGAGCATTGATAGTTTCAAAAAACTATTAGATGGGCACCTTAGAGACCACAACATACAGGGATATACAATGTACGATTAAAAGCAAACACACACTCACATCATAGGTTGAACTGGATGGACTGATGTCTTTTTTCAACCTCACTAACTATGTAACTATGTAAGGTTGAGCGGCACTAGTACCGACACTCTGCTGCATACAAGAACCCTGTGGTTGTTGCATCGCAGCAACAAACGAACGGGTCGAGTACGCCTGACCTTAGCAGGGACCACTACTCTGACGTCAGAGCTATCTGTCAGGGTGCCGCTGCTGTCTACAGCCTGATTCTGACAGTGAGGCTTTCTCATCGCTCTCAAATGTCATGCTCAGCATCGTGTAGGCCTCTTCACTAGTGTACCTCTGTTTGGACATTTTGGCCAATAAATTTATAGGTACCTAGTGTAACTTACAGGTAAAAAAACACCTGGTTGTCAAGGACTGCTACCAAAAAATTGAACTGCTAGTGCTAGCAGAGATCAGGCCTGACTCTGCTAATGCTGCGGTTTAGTGTGCTGTGTATTGGAAGTGGCAGTAATCTGCTGATACTGAACTTCTTGGGGGGAGGGGGGGCGGAGGGGCTAAATGCATGTGCTGGCAGGTGTCGGGGCTGATACTACTAACACTGCATTTTGGTAACACTATACTAAACTATTGGGGATGCTAGTATAGTTCTGATCAGATCAAAGACATTGATCCGTCCAGACACTATATTAGTAATAGAGGTGTTTAGTGTGTGTGTGTGTGTCGCTGGCAATCAAAGGGTTAAAATTTATCACTAAAATATGTAGTGGGCAATCTGACGCTGTCCTGAATTGACACTAACTAACTGATGTCACCTGTGACACCAATACAGTGATCAGAAAAAAAGATCTGTACACTATAATAGTGACACTGTGACAGAGCAATGAAGGGGACAACTGGGGGTGATCAGGGGGTTAAATATTTATTGGGGGATATATGGCGGGGACCCTAAACTTATTTGGGACTACCACTAACTGCATCTCACACTATCTGAAGCCACAAGTGACACTAATACAATGATAAGTAAATTTTATCTGTACTGTATATACTGTACACTGTGACAGGGAGTGAAAGGGTTAATAAGGGGGTGATCAGCGGGTTAAAAGTGTGCCTATGTGTACTGGTGTCAGTGTACTGGTTGTGTACTCATGGTAGATGTTCTCTCTTCTCACTCTGGAACCAAAAAGGGCTCCAGGAGAGAAGATTGCATCATTTCCTGTGCCTGTGTTTACATTACACAGGCACAGGAGGTTCTGCAATTGGTCAGAACCGATCAACAGGTCCAGGCGAAAAATCATTGGCCTGGACCTGATGACTGATTGGTTCTGAACCGAATCAGAACATCAGGGGGGCGGCGGGGGGCACGCCCCAATAGCCCTGCGTGTGACCGCCATACAATGTATATGTGGTGGGCGGTCGGGAACTGGATAAGATAGAAAGCCTTCTGTGTGCAGCAGCACCCCCAATACTTACCTGGGCCCCCCTCTCGATCCAGTGATGTCCACAAGTGCCTCAGCTGTCCGGGGCTCTCCCTCCTGATTGGCTGAGACACAGCAGCAGCACCATTGGCTCCCGCTTCTGTCAATCAAGAGAGAGGGGGTGGGCCGAACTGCGGCTCCATGTCTGAACGGACACACTGAGCTGTGGCTCGGCTCCGGTGCCCCCATAGCAAGCTGCTTGCTGTGGGGGCTCTCAACAGGAGAGATGGGCCATGAGAACCGAAAAGGGACCTGAGAAGAGGGGGATCCAGGCTTCCCTGTGCAAAACCACTGCATAGAGCAGGTAAGTATAACATGCTTGTTATTTTTATTTATTTTTTACAGTCACCTGAGATTTCTGCTTGAATATTTGTAACATAAAGTAATATCGGGATTTTAAGCCTCTAGCAGTAGCTTGTTATTATTTAGTGTGTAAGATCTGCAACATTTTAATAAATACTGTGTATATATATATATATATATATATATATATATACATACACATATATATATATATATATATATATATATATATATATATATAAAATAAATACTGTAGTATTTCTAGCACTTATGTAGCTGCAGTAACTATAAATCTTTAAAGTAACGGCCTCCTGATTTGGAAGTTGGTATATATATGTTATTAGAATTTAAAACAATACAATACTACAACGGTTGACTGCCTGTTTTACAGCTCTGAAATCTAAAACTCCATCAAACATTACCACATTAATTATACAACGTATGTTAATAAATCTGAACAATTGAATCTCTGTAGTCTATATGCACAGATTTGCATCAGAGCTTTTCCTCAAAGAGATTATCTGATCAATTGTAAATTACACAAAGGTGGTTTTTGATACACATGCAGTTCATTAACTGACCACAGTTTCCAAGATGCATATCACAGTTGACTCTGCAGGTCATCAATGAACAGCAAAAGTAATTAGTAACTATTTCAAGTATGGGTTGGCATATTTACTAGCTCTTCTCAAAGATCCTAATCTGCCCTTGCCACTATTGGTAAGAATAGCACATTACACTGTATTAAAACATTTCTTATTGGCCAGAGCAACCAATTAATTTCGACCTGTTTATTTTGCAATGCCAATTTGAAAATAAAACAAGGATTTTAACTGAATGGAATCAGCAACAAGAAATATTGTCATTGGCATGTTTCATACATATTCCATTTAAAGGGACATTGTTCTTTACTTTCTAATGTTTTTGCAGAGTAACTAATGCAATTACACATGGTCCCCAGGGGAGAGAGCTCTCAGGATACATGTAATACTCACAGGGTTGTTGTGGCTCTTCAACATTTCAGCTTTTGGTCTGAGGTAATATGCCGGGGGGACAGCGTTTTCATCTCTGCAATACCACTCTTCCAGGATCCTTGTTTCCAGTTTGGCTTCGATAGCCGCATCCAGAATCATTTCGAATTCAGAGGATTCAACCTCTCCCGGGATTCGAATGGTTCCATATTTCTCTCCAAGCAGGCCCTGCACAAACGAATTAACACGGTTTACATCTGACATGGTGAGATCCCTATGGAATTTGGTTAATTAGGCTTAGCAGTACAAATTAAACAGTTCACTGCCATAGAATAAAATGTGAAACAGAGTGAATAAAGCTTACAGAGGATAAGTCAACAGAAAAACCTGTGTGTTTGTTTTAATGCTGTGAAGCGAGGCGTTCAAACTTTCAGCCGCTCGGGGTTATCTTTCCTAGGAGATGAAGGTTACTTGTATCTCGAGGATTGCTCATGAGTAGATGAGCAGGTGCAAATATTTTCTCAGCTTGGCGGTGTTTGACTCATAAAACCGAACATAGCCAGAGTGTTAGGACATATGTTTGAGACATTTGATCTTTCTATTTTTACTGCTTTTCCCCATTTAAAACAGGATATATAATGTATATTTCATCTTCACTTCAGCAGTAAGATATGAAAAATCACAGTATTTTGGGGCAACAACATCATTACATTTATATGAAGTTTATTTCGCAGGTTGTCCATATACAGCCTGATGAAGGCAACTGATAATAAGAGATTTGAGCACACACCTGACGGATTCGGATGTGCAATACGGGCCCGTGTTGACAGGTTTGTCTTGATGGCATTGGTATGAAACATTTTTGAGACTATTCAGGTGCATTTTACTTGCAGTTGACCTTCTTCTGACCTGCTAATGACCTGATCCAAGTAGGTTTTGCAAACCCACTAACTTGTACGGGAATGCAAAACATGACTAAAGAAAAACAAGGCCTGTTGATATAGGCCCTAAGGGGGCTTAGTATTACATGTTGAAATTGACCTATTGTTTCTTAGAAATGAACCTTTTATAGTACATAAGCCACATTTATTCCTTGGCTGAGATGTGGACCTGGGAATGATGGGACACTCTTGCACCATCCAGCACTCTCCATGACCGATTCCTCCATCTCTCAGCATGGTATGCATATTGCTAACATATTTTTTAAATGATGTTGCACATACAATAAGCAGGTTATTAGGGTTACATAAATACCACTTCTGCAGTATGAGTCCAAACAGTAAGCTGCGGAAGAGGAGGTCCTCCTCAAAACATGTTCTGATCAATTGCTAGGGTGGAGGAAAGTAGTGTTTCCTTGTGGTGCTCCTGTCAAGACTGAGAGCTGTAGATGGGATCAATCGTATATACAGCTACAGATAGGTGGCTCCTATCACAGCCAGAGCTGCTGCCTCACTCCTTTTCTGAGAATGGTGGATTGCTGGACTGATTACAAATGTAATCCTACTATGCGTATATATATTACAACTCTTGTGAGCGCAATTCCTGTTGTGTGTTTATTGTGCATTTAATATTTAATAAATCATTTTTACTACACTATGCGAGACTTCCGCTACCCGTTTTTCTATTGTGTCCAAACAAATGTTTTTTTCTCACCGATCCACAAATGATAATGCATTTGCAGCATTTTAACAGGGAGGGTTAGGATGCAGCGCCTAAGTGGACACATCCAGTTGTCCTAATAAGACAGGTGTGCAGATGCAGGTTAGCAGCCATGAACGCAGACAGTGTACATTTGGGGTCACTCACCCGCATGCCTGTCCTCTTAGAATGCAGCTGTGCAGCCTGTGCCTCCCAATAGACTTGAATGGTCTGCCTGTGCCCAGCACCCAGCGCCCAGCACCCAGAGTTTTGAGATACTGAAAAAATGGTCTATTCACGGTATACCAGCCAAAGCACTTATGTCAATGAGGCCGTAGCTTCATATTTTTACAATAAGATTCTTACCTGCACACTGCCTGACAATGAAACTACAATACAGGAACCTGTTCCAATTAAAGTTTTGTAAATAGAATTATCTAGTAAATGTGAAGCTTATTTAATAACATATACACCTATGCAAACTTGAAGAACTGGTTGCATGTACAAAGTGTACACAGTTCTTTTGGTATTTGTGGCTCTAAGGCATCAGTAACAATGTTTTTGTTTCCATTGGTAAAAGAAGAGCACACAGATAGTTGGAGGCTAGAGAGCATGCAGCACACCTCTTTTTAAGAAAGTATGTCTGGCACGCAATTTTGAAAACTCAACCACAAGAAGGTGACCTAATTGCTAGATACAGTTTATTCTACACAGATTCTTTCTCTGAGTAATCAGCTGTAAAATGGTGTCTCTTTCCTGACTCATGAATGCTTTAGCTAGTTAAATAATGGCTGTTGATGATTTAGAAAAAAGTTTCAGAGAGTTTAGTTTAGGCACCGGGTGCCCAACCTGCGGTTCAAGATCCACATGCAAGCCTCTTGGTACCTGTTGTGTAGCCCTGGGACCCCAGCAGCAAAAGAAACACAGAAGAACGCCTCTAAGTGTAACAGTTTATTATATATACAAGAGGCAAACAGCCAATTGAGGACTCACATGATAAAGGGATAAAAAAGGCTCATAAATGGGTTGACAATCCAGCAGGATAGTAAGGGCGTCCAAGCCTCAAGTTTCACAGCCGTCATCCAAGCCAGGATCCAATTGGCAAGTGTGGTGTATTCCCGGAAGCAGGCTGGGTGGAAGGCAGCGTGGACCGCAACGCTAGCTGGCATGGGACTTCACCGAAGAGGGGAGAACACTACGTGTTTGTGAGCATGCGCAAAGCTCATACAGAGCATGCGCACTCCTTTCTGAAATCCAATCCCACATCCAATTAACATGTCAGAAGACTGACTGGCTCTCAGTGGAGCTGGTTCACACAGCTTCAGGGCGGCATGCTCTGTACAAGCCTTGCACATGCTCAGAAACGCGTAGTGTTCTCCCCTCTTCAGTGATGTCACACGCCAGTTGGCGTTGCGGTCCACGCTGCCTTCCATCCAGCCTGCTTCCTGGAGTACACTGTTTGATGTGTTATTTGGAAGGAGAAAGCACAAGCCATTACTGTACAGAAGCCATGCTTTACTGAAGTAAACAAACAGGAACAGGAAACACAACACAGGAAGTAGTACAACAGGGATGCACCATAGAGTTGCATTTAAAGAAACATATCATCCATAACATCTTCCCCTTTAAGTATTAATAAATGAACATGTGAAATTCGATAGAGACACAGTAATAACACATTCTATAGGTTAAGTCTCATAGGTGGTTTTGAACATCTACCACTACGGGTGAAGACTGGCCCTTGTGCAAGGATTCCTTTAGCCCTCTCTGAAGTTACTGGGCTTCTCTCATCAGGTACTGGTATGCTCTGCGCTTGACGGTTGTCGGGCATACTTGCTTGCCCAGAACTGTCATTGCCGTTGGTATGAGGCTGTGCCTCTGTACACTCCTCACTGTCAATGGGTGAGTATGTCCTTGTGATACTGGTTGAGTCTGAACTACCAACGGGATACTGAGATTCAGGCTGCTCTGCCACTCTCAAATCCACTCGATTGCGGCGATAACATCAACAGCCACAAGATAGGAGCGTGGTGCCAACTTTTGCAGATAAGTACCAGGCAATGGCTTCATACGGATTTGTTCCCCCATATTCAATTCTGGCAAATCTCTGGCCGTGGTGTCATATCGTGCCTTAGATACTTGTCTCTTAATCCTTAACTTTTCTGGAACACCTTGTATGACAGAGGGTTCAAGCAGCCTATTTGCTACTGGTAAGGAGGTCTTCAATCTCCTTGACATCAGTCTTTGTGCCGGACTGCTATCCATGTCTTCAGTTGGAGTGTTTCTCCAATGTAAAATGGCTTTCCATGGGTCTTTACCATCACTTTGTGCTTTCTTGCATAGATTTTTAACAATCTTTACAGCTGATTCTGCTTTGCCATTAGCTTGTGGATAACGGGGTGAGGCGGTAACATGCTCAAACTCCCATTCAGTAGCAAATTTTCTGAATTGTAGGCTTGCAAATTGAGGGCCATTGTCAGAGATCACTGTATCTGGTTGGCCATGACGTGCAAACTGAGCCTTGCACCTCTTAATTGTAGATTCCGTGGATAAGTCGGGAAGAAGGTCTATTTGCCAGAAGTCTGAATAATGATCAACTAATAGCAGGTATTCCTTGCCTGCGTAGTTGAATAAGTCCATACTGATAATCTGCCATGGATGTGTAGGTATCTCATGTGACATCATGGTTTCTTTTTGTTGTAAGTGGGCATATTTATTGCAGGTGGGACAATTACTGACAAAGTCTTTGATCTCACCATGCATGTTGGGCCAGTAAAGAGTATCACGAGCTTGTCGGTAGCATGCTTCACCACCAATATGGCTGGAGTGTATGCGCAATAACATTTCTGCTCTCAGTGACTTTGACATGATGACTCTTGGACCTTTGTACAAGATACCATTTTGTATGCTGATCTCATCTTTAAAGACCAATATTCCCTTACAATTCCAGGTACTGCCTCTTTTACATCCGGCCACCCACTCAAAACAATCGACTTCAAAGCTTGTAAAGTTGCATCACTGTCAGTGTGCTGTATGAGTTGATGTAATCGCTGATCTGTGACATTAAGATAGTCCGCTTGATTGATATCAGCAAAGAAATTTTGTTCCTGTTGCAGAAGACAAATTGTACGATGCTCATGCTCACCTCCAGGTGTCACATCATCTGACGTAGCTCTGCTCAGGGTATCGCTGATATACATATCACATCCTGGCTTGTAGACAACATTGAGGATGTAATGCTGCAATGTAAGCATCATGCTATGCAAACGCTTGGGAGCACACAAAAGGGGCTTTTTGAATATAGCTATCAGAGGTTTGTGATCAGTTTCAGCTGTAATTGTATCCCTTCCATAAAGATAATGATGGAAATGCTGGCAAGCAAATACAATGCTTAAACATTCCTTCTCAATTTGAGCATAATTTTGCTCAGCTAATGAAAGAGCTCTGGATGCATATGCAACTGGTTGACCTTTCTGCAAAAAGCAACAACCTAGACCATTTTTACTGGAGTCACTTTGTATCGTAACAGGCTTTGCGACATCATAGTATTTTAACACTGGGGCAGAGGTGACCAAGCGTTTTATGTCCTCCACTGCCCGGTTATGCTTGGAAGCCAGTGCCAAACTGCATCTTTGTCCAGAAGTCGTCGTAATGGCTCACACACCTCAGATAAGTGTGGGGAGAATTTTGCTAGGTATGTAACAAAGCCAATAAATCTCTGTACCGCTTTAGCATCCGCAGGCAGTGGCATGTCCACAATGGCTTTAATCTTATCCGGGTCAGCTTTTAAGCCTTGTGAAGACAGGATATGTCCATGGAAACGAACTTCTCCCACCTTGAACTGCAATTTCTTTACACTAAGCCTCAGCATCACCTGCCTACAACGATCCAGTAGCGCTATTAACTTTTCATCATGGTCATGCTCAGCCTCCTTATCAGTATTACCGCAGCCATCTATAAGAATGTCATCAGCTATTGGCTCAATTCCATGAAGACCACCTAATAGTTCATGCTGCTTTCGCTGGTATACCTCAGGTGCTACAGAGACTCCAAATGGTACTTTGAGCCATCTCTTTCTGCCCCAAGGAGTCCAGAACGTGGTCATGTAGCTACAACTTTCATCCAGTTTGCACTGCAAAAAGGCATCTCTAGCATCAACAAGTGTGAAGACACGTGCTCTAGGAAGTTTGTGCAAAATATCATCGAGCGTTGGCATTAAGTAGTGTGACCGTTTCAGGGCCATATTCAGAAACTTGGGATCAATGCATATTCTGATCTTCTCAGGCTTTCTGATAACAACCATGTTACTGATCCGATCTGTAGGCTCTGATACTGAAATTAGATGTCCTTCAGCTTCATATTTATCTAGTTGAGCTTTAACCTGTGGCTTAATGGCGATAGGCAGACATGGGAGTAAGTCACACATGTGCAAGTCACAAGCAAGTCTCAAGTCTTAACCTTAAAGTCTCAAGCAAGTCCCAAGTTACTGTGGCGAAAAGCAAGCAAGTCAAGTTGAGTCCTTGCTAGAAGTCAAGCAAGTTAAGTCAAGTCATTTATTTTGGTCACGTCACAAATCAAGTCAAAATACTGATCTACCCCAATTTTCACCTTTTAATCAGTTAAAAGTCAGTGGTCAGGAAAGGTTTTGTTTTATTTTCAACATTAACAAAACTGCTTAGTGCTTTTTTCTTGGCATATTAAAGAAACACTTTGAATGCCCAAACAGCTCAAAATCCTTCGTCCGATCATGTTTCAACACCACAGTCACTAAAAACATGTTAGGTATTTCCATTGTTAAACAGCCAGTGTCCTAAAAATCAGAACACACTGAGGTGTTTTAAGTGACTGTGGTGTCAGAAACATAACAGGCACATTAATTTTGCTTTAACACATCTTGAGAAAATGCAAATATTTTATAACTTAAAAAAGTAAAGTCATTTTGAGTCATATGTCTCAAGTCAAAGTCAAGTCTCAAGTCATGAATACCAAGTCAAAGTCAAGTCAAGTCTTTTATTAATTTTAGTCAAGCAAGTCTCAAGTCCTCAAACTGGTGACTTAAGTCAAGTCCTGTGACTCAAGTCCCCCACCTCTGGCGATAGGCACATTGCGAGGGGCACATTGTACAGGTTGAATGGTAGGATCCAGTTCAAAACGAACCTCTCCTGGAACAGAGACTATCGGGTCCTCAAACACATCACTGTAGGTGTGAAGAATTTGCTGTTTTGTCAGTGGCCTAGCCAGAGATTTTGCAGGCTGCTTATCCACATTATGTAGCTCAGCAGGAATGGTGAACAGCATCAGTCCAAGGCGCTTACATGTTGAACCCGATAATAGAGGTTGCTGATCCACGTCAACAATCTCAAAGTTCAGTTTGTGTATACAATCACGTATGCTGCATTCTGTTTGGAATAGCCCCAATGATTCCATTAGTTCCCCTGAATACAACTTTAGTTTGGTGCTACTAGGCTGAAGGGGTGTTCTGGGTGCCAGTTTCATTTTGTCCTTTATACTCATGACATCACACATTGCACCTGAGTCCAGCTGGCAGGGTTGGATTATATTGTTTAATCTGAGGTTTACATTTTTTGCCCTTTGTGTTTACAGCACCAATGCATTCTGAGGAGTAAACCATATCAGTGCTAAGCAGGTGTGCATCCTCCGGATCGGATATTTGCTCAATTATGTAGCTTCCTTGCTTCCATTTTACTGGAGAGACACACCCTTGCAAAGCGATTTGGTTTACCACATCCAGTACAAATTTTCCCATATGCAGGACACTTTTCTTTCGTACATGCACATTGCCGCAATACTTGCATAATGCAGGCTTCCTCCCAGATGAGTTATGTAGATGACCTTGTGCTGAAACTTATGCTGGTGGTTTCTGAAGCTTTGCTGTTGTTTAGAGGCTGCATGGATGTTGTCAATCAGTTTATCCTGCTCCATAGCTTTCATATGTTTGACAGTAATTTCTGCAGTGCGACATATCTCAATTGCTGTATGTAGATCTAAATCACGCTTCCTCAACAGGTGGCGACGTGTGCTTTCACTGGTGATACCCAAAACTATTTTATCACGAATAAGTTCATCTCTCAGGGAGCCATACTCACAGCTTGCAGCTTTTTCTCTTAGCCGTGTGACAAACCTGTCTATTGATTCACAGTCTTCATGCTCACAGCAGCCAAATATATATCTTTCATAAATGACATTTCTAGAGGGTCTGAAGAAAGCTTCCAATGCATCCAGAATGGTTTTGGTGTCACTCTTTTCCTCCTCTGTGAGGTTCAGATTATGCTTGTACACATGGAGGCATTCACTGTCCATCACCCTCCTCAGTGTGGCTGCTTGCACTGCTGCAGGCTTATCATTCAACCCTGTGGCTAGGGAGTAGTCCTCAAATTCAGCCCTGATATTGTCCCAGTTACTGCTGACATCTCCACTCACCCTCATTGCCTCAGGCAGTGGAATGCTGTTAGCTGCCATGATGCTGTTTTCCTTGCTGCAAATACCTACTCAGTATCCAGGACAGGACTGCAAGTGTTAAGGCCCGTACACACGTACCGATCGTCGGCATACAAACGTCGGTGGACGAAGGATCTGCCGATTGTACGCGTGTTAGTATGGTGCCTCCGACAGATGTCTGCGCACAATCCGCGGACAAAAGTCTTTCTTGCAAACATGAAAATTTTTGTATGCCGACACCAGAACGGACGATTGTTCGCCTGTCAGTACAGAATTCGGCCGACAGACCGCAGATTTGCAAGACTGGGCATGCTCAGAAAATTAAAAACACAGGGAAAGTTAACCATTACATGACATCACTTCTGCAGTCAGCTGAAGTCTGCAGACAAAATTCTTGTGCTGTCCTTGTGCTGTCTTTGCACTTTTCAACAGACACCGACATCCCGGGGAGAAAAGACGAACATTTGTATGCCGACCATCGGTACGTGTGTACGGGGCTTTAGAAAGCACAATCAGTTCTAAGAACACTCACATCAAGGCTAGCAGGCTCTCAGCATCAAATGTGTAGAAGGAGTATGGATCCAGAAATCTTCTGACACCATGTTTGATGTGATATATGGAAGGAGACAGCAAGAGCCATTACTGTACAGAAGCCATGCTTTACTGAAGTAAACAAACAGGAACAGGAACAGGAAACACAACACAGGAAGTAGTACAACAGAGATGCACCATAGAGTTGCATTTAAAGAAACATATCATCCATAACATACACCACACTCCCCGGCAGGATCCCAGCTTGGATGACAGCTGTGAAACCTCAGGCTCAGACGCCCTTACCATCCTCCTGGATAATCACCCCATTTATGAGCCTTTTTTATCCCTCTATCATGTGAGTCCTCAATTGACTGTTTGCCTCTTGTATATATTATAAACTGCTACACTTAGTGGCGTTCTTCTGTGTTTCTTTTGCTGCAGATCTAGAGTCATCTTCACTCTTGGAGGAGAGCTTTTTCCCTAGTGTTTGACAACTTTCTATCCACCCTAGCCTGCTATGGACACTACTACAGACATTATTTGCGTTTAGCCACATCTGTGGATATTTTGAGCGTTGGCATTTTATTGGGACCCCAGCAGTCTGTAGTAGGGGTGGCAGTGGAAGCATTGATTTGAAAAGGGGTAATAGCATTGATCTTGTCTTGTCTCATGTAACATGTGCCCAGTCTCACTGTCTTCTGTACAATGTCCCCAGTCTCCAACCAAACCTATACCATGTTCTCACACTCTGTTCAGCATTTTCTCTAGTATATCTGTCATCTTTGACAGCCTTATTTTGCACTGTTTAAGCTGAACATTTATTTTTGTAATCTGCAGCTTATAATAAATGTATACCTGGTGATCCAGTCATGAAGGCCTTGTTCAGCAAATTGGACATTCCACATTTCACTTGGCTAGATCATATTAATATTATTAAATTTGAACTCTAGCTCTACCTTCAGTCTTGCACAGTTGTGACAGCTTCTCTCCCATACTGAAATGACTTACTCTGATTTCAGTGCACACTGTGAACTTCTCACAGTGTTTATTAGAAGCTGCAGCAAATCAGATACAACCCCCCTCATTTCCTAACTTGGGGATATCCAGCATCATTTAGTCTTCCCATCCAGCCTTATGGTTCCTGACCTCCCCTTTTATTTACTGAACTTCAGTTCTTTCAGTCTTGGTGGCTCAGCGTCACATGTGGTCATTACATCATTTTCATCTATTTATTGTCATCTTACACATATTTTATCATTAGACAGCGCCATTCCCCTCACTCTTTTTCATCACTAAGGGCTTGACTGCAAGCAGTTTGGAAAAATGGGCATTCCTAGACAGGCTGCATGCAAATGCAGTCTGTCTAGGAATGCCCATTCCTCCAGACTGACTTCAACTTTCAGGCTGGGTTCGCACTGGTGCAAATTGGATGCAGGTTTCTCCACATCCAATTCACACGTCCGGAAACAGTGACTGGCTCTCAATGGAGCCAGTTCACACAGCTTCGGGATGGCTGGGGAGTGGTTTGCAGAAGGGTCTTGTGCATCTCCTGGTCCATTTTAGGTCCATATTCAGCCAAAAATTCAGACTGAATTTGGACCTGAAATGGTGAACAGGTACGCACCACCAAATTAAAGCAGAACCACACTGCATGTGAGCACCACAAACAAAAGTGCTATTTAATTAAAGTGTATTTTGCAAACTCTATGCTTTATTTTGCTTGGAAATCACTTTCAAAAATAACCCCTAGTATTTCTGACCTTGGCTATCTTAGGTAAAGGTAGATGATTCATGTGACATTTACTTCCTGGAATCCATCTGCCCTTAGCTTATGCATGGAGGCAGTAGGGTGTGTTTAGCTGAGAAAACCCCTCCTCTCCTTCTGAAGACTCCTAGGAGGCTTGACATCATTTGCCTAAGCCTGGAAACCAGGAAGTAACTGAACAAATGTAAAAAAAATAATAATAATTAAACAAATACATATGGAATATTATCTATTTACTAATGCTAGCAGGATAAGGAAAATTAGTCAATGTTAATTGAGGTAATGAAGTTCTGCTTTAATATTTGTATAACTCCTACCAAGAACCAACATACTGCTTGCTCCAGGGCTGTTGGCTGTTGATAGAAATACTGATACAGGGTGCCATAGTGTCTTAAGGAAGCTATGTACTGCACCCTCCCACACACCTAATCTGCTTGAATAGCCCAGAGACCCAGTGATTCACCATTTTGGCAGCATTCACCAGCATTTATTGAAAAAACAACAGGACATATTTAACAGAATAATCAGAGTAGGCAACATAGGTCACATGTACAACATATACATTGCACTTAACCTAAACAACAATTAAAGAATTAATTGCACAGTTTTATACTGAAGAATCATAAAGTATGCATACCGTAATGTAACATAATTATTATACATATCTCACCCCACTGACTTTCATAAGACAAAAAAACTGCATGATGCATTTATTATAGGGCATTTGCACAGTAAATGTACAAAACAGCTATGTGCTGAAGTGTTTCATTTATTTGTAACATAAATTCTGCCCATGTCTGTAATAATCCTTCCAAAGAAAACAATGGTTTCTGGATTTAGGTCTGCAGTACCAGATTGCACTAGCAAGATGTCACAAACATTATAGCTCATATTCATGGTAAAACATAAGCAGTGAAGCTAGTGGTGGTACAGCTAAGCTCCTGAAGGCGTTATGCTGAAATGCGTCAAGCTGGTACGCATGTTGCGTTACGTTGTACACGGGTGGAATTTGCGCTGACGCCAAGTGGGTCCTGTTTCCACTACTCCCATTGCACAGTGCAGATGCTCGCACAGGATAGATTTTTAACAACTTTTGAATATATAGTCTACTACGAAGGCTTTTAATAAAGCTACCTTTTTTACCCTATGAGGAGTCTTTTTTTTTCTCCTTTCTTCTGCCATTGACACCCCACCTTGAAATCCTTGACAACCGCGAGGAGGGCACATTGGGAACAGGCTGGAGGATATACTTTGGTCACAGAGAACACCAAAGCTTTTATTGATCCTTTTTATCATAAGACAAGGAGGGTCAACAATGTCTGGTGAGTGCGGATCTTCACCTTGTTTCTTACACGTGGTGTTTTCTTTTTGGGACTCATTATTGGAGTAATTTGTTGATCACCCCAGGAAGGATTCTACATACTGGATGACACTGAGGACAATTTGGGACTTTGCACTTTAATTATCACTGTATGGATTTCATTTGTTTCTGAAAAGTTCAATTTGTGTTTGATTTAAAAGGTGTTGACCTTTATAAGGTGTAGACTTTTTTTTTCTTTTTGAGCACATTTATATACGTCACTTTGTATGTATACTGTATTTTCTTTCAGTAGCAAGCACAGTTTTTTTGTATAGATTACATCACTCTTGCAGACTACATAGCATTGGCTTTAGGATCAGGGCTTGGTGACACAAAACATGCAGAGTGTACAAAAAGTGCCAGGGATCTCATGCAGCTGGTGTTCATTCCTGTGCAGCAGTTGCTTATTCTTATAGTCATGAGCATAGAAACAAAGACAAGCAAGGATTAGAATGCGCACGCAATGTACATGTAGGCATGCGCATGCTACCACAGTTTCTGGTGCCCAGCAGCCTATTTAAACTGAGAGTAGGCCTGGCCTCAGTGCTGGAATGTCTTCAGCTCTGGTTCCTGTATTCCTGTGTCTAGAAAGTCTGCTAACCTTGTTCCTGACCTGGCTACATCTGACACCTCTCTTGGATCACCCCTGCCTGTTATATCTGCTGCTCGCTCATGTTACCAACCTTGGCTTGGATTTCTGACTACATCTCTGCTTCCTTATTTGGTATCCTAAGACCAGAACATTACCAAATTCTGCCTGTTCCCAACCTTGAACCTGATCCTGACCCTGCACCTGTCTGCCTGGCTGCCGCTAAACAAGACTTGTGACCAGACTCCATACCAGCACTGGAGGGACTCCTGTGTCTCTAAGCTACAGCTCATTACTACAGCTTCCTGGCACCTGCGTCTGGCCACTGCCCTAGCAGACCCTGTCTCCACTACCAGGAGTGCTTGGATGGGAATAGCACAAGATGCCACCCTCGTCATCTCGGGCTCCGCAGTCAGGTACGTGACAAAAGCTTGACATGTACTTATTTTAATTCCACAAATTTATTGGGTAACAAATGGTTGAAGAGAGGCCCAAAGGTCTTCCTGAGGAAGTCACATGATCTGATCAATGGGTGGAGCCGGGTGACGTTGCTTTGGTAAGCAGCGAAACCAGAGGTGTGGTGAGGAGAACCTATGTTTGGTTTTTACACTGTCTGGAAGGTTTAAAGAATGTGAGTGCATTTTACTTAATAAAGTAGGTTTGACGTTTTTAACAGTACTGTGCTATTGACAATATTTGTCCTCTTATCTAAGCATTACTTCTGGTTGCTGGCATCAAGGTCTGATCCCTTAAAGGGGCCTATACTGTACATGTATTGGGTCAAAATATGTGTATGGGTAAAAATGGGAAAAAGGTAAGGGAGGAAACTCTCCATTCTCCACCCCAACTCATCGCTACCATTCCCAAAGTGGAGTGTTGGGATGTAGATAAGGTGCTTCTTGCCCCAAACATGTCAAAGGCTAGTGCCAAACAAAAACAGGTATATTCAACAGTGGATTAAAAGTACGCCCAGCAGGACCAATTTTGCAGTAAATTTGGAAGGGGTGTCCTTTGATATGACAATCAGCTCCTTGATCTTTTGTGAATTCTTTGATTCCGCTCAGGGAACTGTTGTGGCCTGGGTAGAGTCCCATAGCATGGGGATACAGAACTTGGCAGCAATCACCATGCGCATGGCCAGATATTTAAAATATGATTGTCTAGAGAGATGAGTGTGGTGTAGGAGAAATTGGGCAGTGGTGAAGTCCAAAGTGTAGGTAGAGACATGAGAGATCACGCAATGGACCTCTGTGCAGAAGCTATGTAGGGCAGGAAAAGTCCACCATATATGTAGAAGAGAGTCAGGTTCCAGGCTGCATCTTCAATATATAGGTTAGATATGGAAGATGAGAAGTTGTGAACTGTCCTTGTAGTTCTGTACCAATGCACCTGTATCCTATATCCATTTTCCTGAACTGTCACATTCATCAATCCCTCATGGATGAATATAGATGCCTTTCTAGTGTTCCTTAGAAAGGTCTAATGAAATTTCTTTCTTCCAGAAGTGGCACTTCTTGCTTGCATTTGAGAAGTGGGCACTAAACAGAAGTGAGTATGTGGTGGGGGCTAGGTGCTGTTGGGGGGTAGATTTACAGCATAGTGGGTGAGTTGGCAGGCCCAGGAGTCTGACTTGGGGGTCTCAAAAAAAGTGCTGTAATTGGAGGTAAGTCCTCTGGGGGAACGTTTGATCCACCATTTGAGATGCTAACGCTTCCTGACTCAGTAGGATTATTTTCTGGAAGAAATATTTGGCTAAGACCTGCTAGTGAAGCCAGGTCCCTGCTAGGAACTGCCTTGACATCCCCAGATGGAATTCAGGATTGGGGTGGAGTTGAATTAAGGAGCCCAACGATGGGGAGAGTGGGATCTTCCTTCAGTCCTCCAGGAAACAGTATATGGTGTGACCTATAAGGGGGAGGTCCAGGAAGGTTGAGGGGATATGCTTTGTGGTCAGACTGAAAGAGGTGGCTAATAGCAAGGGAGCAAAAGTATATTCCAAGCTGATCCAATCTTTTGTTAGTGCACGAACATTCCAGTAAATTATTCTTGAAAGAAGGCAGACCCTGTAGTAGTTTAAAAAACCTGGAAAGTCTATACTGCCCTTGAGTTTAGGAAGAACAAGGCGAGTATAGCTGATCCATGGGTGTTTGTTGGGCCTAAAGAAAGTTTGTACAAAGAGATTTCTAAGAAGAGAAGAATGAGGGAGGGTAGATGGATAGGTAAGGCTTGCATGATGTATAATGATCTGAGGGGAATATTCATCTTTAGCGCTCATTTAAGGTAGAATAGTAGCAGTCTCCTTTAGCTCCCTAGTTTCCTACTGAAATTAGGGAATCCTACTGAAATTCTGGAATATTCTTGTCATTTATGTGTATTTTACTTGACATGGACCACCGACCTAAACATTGTTGCTGACCAAGTAAATCTCTTTCCCCTAATGGCAGTGGCAGGATCATGTGCCCTTTCCACACTGCAACTGCACTGGGAATGTTCTGCTGACAGCATTTAACAGAAAGTGAGAGGAACTCTCCAACAACAACAACAGAACTGAAAATGTTTTTTTTTTTTTGTAGAGTAGGGGAAAGCTAAAAACCCTGAGAGATTTGTATTGTTGTCTGTGTCCCTGTTGCAGATTTTTTCTCATTTCCTGTCTGGTTAAAATGTTTGTTGGTAGGACACAAAATGAGTGGCAATCTCTCTAATGAGGCCCCAGAGAGCAATATACTCCATAAAGGGTTCTTTTACTTTCCCACCCTATCTAAAACAAACACAAATATTTTCAACTTGACGTTAACGCAAGCAGTGGAGTGTTGTGACGGTGTTCATCGTCACTGGAATTTAAGGACAGATGGGTGATGGTTGGAATTGCTTCATATTTGTCAGCAAGGTCATTTGTTCCCATTTGCCATGAGGTCTCTGGCCAGGAAGTACAATTCCTAATATGGTCATTCCAGGAAGTTCAATGAGGAGACGGACTGTCTGGCAATGTTGCTTTTGTCTGAGGTGGCTTTCCATTCACCTATTGTCGGGTGTGCTAATGAACTCACCTGTTGTCTGCTAGGGGATGTATTGACACTCAGAGTAATGTGTATTGGGGGCTTGTTAGGGAACCATTGTTCTGTGTCTGGCTATTGTGTACATTGATTGCCCCCTGGGGCTTCTGTCTCATTGCACATAACAGTCCTTCTGGTCAAGCTATCCAAGCTGGACCAATCCCTGCTGACTCACTTTCAAGTCCTCATTTGCATGGATGGAGAGGACCTGAAGGGGAACTGCAGGTACTTTGCAATTGACCAATGGGAGGGCGGTTGTTGGGGGCAGGATGTTCCAAATTCTGTATAAAAGTGTGCTGTGTTCTTCCAATAAATTGTCTTCCTGTTTGAACTTACATACAGCCTGCCTGGTGTGTGTTCTAATGGATTCCGGACGGCACATAGCTGTAGTTCGGATCCCGGAGCCTTGGTTGACCGCACCATCAGACGTTGCGATCTGCAAGCTGACTCACGAGTAGCAGAGGAGTGTCGGGAGAGCAGAAGCTAGCGAGCAAGGGTCTCATCACAAGCGTAATGAAGGACTTCCAAGTAAAAAGATTAAAAAAAACAGTGTCTCAAAAGCTTGCAAACAAGAAAGAATTCTATTGCAGATGAAACATACTGTGAGAGATTTACTAAAACTGGTGCACAAAGAATCTGGTGCAGCTGTACATGGTAGCCAATCAGCTTCTAATTTCAGCTTGTTTAATTAAACACTTTAAGATGGGAAGGATTTGCCCCCTTCCTGACCAGGCCCTATTTTGCTATTCGCACTGCGTTATTTTAACGGACAATTGCGCGGTCGTGCGATGCTGTACCCAAATAAAATTGATGTCCTTTTTTTCCCCACAAATAGAGCTTTCTTTTGGTGGTATTTGATCACCTGTGCGATTTTTATTTTTTGCACTATAAAAACAAAAAAGGGACAATTTTGAAAAAAATAAAAACAAACAATATTTTTCACATTCTGCTATATAACATTCTCAAAAAAAAAAAAATTTAAAATCAACATTTTTTAACATTTTAGGGCAATTTGTTTTCTGCTACATATTTTTGGTAAAAAAAAAAAAAAATTGCAATAAGCGTATTTTGATTGGTTTGCGCAAAAGTTATCGCGCCTACTAACTACAGGAAAGATTTATGTCTTTTTTTGTCCTAGTAATGGCATCGATTTACGATTTTTTGTGGGACTGCGACATTGCGGTGGACAAATCAGACCCCTAACTGACATTTTTTACACTTTTGGGGGTACCAGTGACATTACTACAGTAATCAGTGCTAAAAATATGCACTGGTACTGTAACAATGACGTTGGCAGGGAAGGGGTTAACCCTGTGGGTGATCAATGGGTTAAATGTGAGCCTAGGGGAGTGATTCTAACTGTGAGGGGGCATGGCTTGTGAAATGACCATAGAGACAAGTGATCCTATATAGAAGGATCACATGAGCTCTGTGATCATTTCAGGGAGAAGAAGCAAAAAATGCTTTAATTCTAAAGGTGCGCCTCGCTGCCAGGACAAATGAACTTCCATGTGTACAGTTATGTATGGGAGTTATGTCATCCAGGCCAGGCCAGGCCATCAAGGTGGGGAAGATGTTGGTTCTGGTGTGCGAGTTCACGGACGCTCCACTGCTGGAGAGGGGATGAGTATTGATATGTTTAGTTACTCTTGAATACCTTTATTTATAACAAAATTTTTAAATCCAGGCCGCTGGTCCAAAATTTTAACAGGAACAATTGTCTAAATACATTTTACACCCATCATTACTTTATTTTTTTGATGAATATTCTATGTAATTAGTGTTGCACTGTCTTGGTGTAGAATGAATTGGGGACGCAGTGATCGGAGATCTGACACTGTGAACATTGCCTGTAAGAACACAGAACCTACCACAGAAACACCACAGAAACAAGTATTTTCATAAGGCGAGGTTCACCAAACTGTGGCTGCGATTTGATCCAATTTTCAGTGCAATTATGTAGTGCAACTTGGTTGCGATTTTGACAAATTTTTGTATGTTTTTTTATGCATTTTTTAAACTAGTTTTTTTGTTAGGGTAGGAGAATGGATGCTGCTTGTAAAGGAGCTGATACCTGTCAGTGTCCTAACAACCAGTGACTCATCCCTGCTATCAGCCGAGGTTTCCCCATATTGAAGGCATGGTTAGGGGGGAGGGGGCATGCGCATCCCCCCTTTTCTGGCCTGGTAGGCTGCATGTTTGGAGAAGGGTCTGGTATGGATTTTGTAGGGTTCACCGTTTCTTAGGTGGGGAGTTCCCCTTAAAATCGTAGTCATTGATTGTTAGGACACCGGAGGGTGCCAGCTCCTTAACAACCAACATAAAACTCTAGCAAAATGTGTTTCCTTTGAAGTCTATACAGTTGGTCACAAAATTGCACTACATTGCACCAAAGTAGCACCTGTACCATTCTTAGAGTTACATCGCAGTTGCATTGGATTGATGCAAATGGGAACCACTGATTGTCATGAAATTCTGTGCGACCCAAGTTTCATCTGAATTCTTACTAGTGTGAGCTAGGCCTAAAAGTAGAGACGAAATTGGACACTTCTTGTGCCAGTGGATTACAAAATGTAAGTTTTTGTGAAGTTTTAGTGTGTTTCTAATGAAATCACATGCATCATAAAAAACATCAATTTACCGTGGTGCAAAAGTAGTACAAAAGTCAAGAGTTAAAGTGGAAGTTCACCCTAATACTAAAATCCCTCAATCTACTGGTATCCACAATCTAAGGCTAACGTATCTAGCCTTGTAAAGAAGAAATCGCTATACATTTATATATAATGGGGTTCCTGCGCTATCTCGGGTTTATCCAGTCACCCTGATGCTGCCCCACGATAACTGGTACTATAAAACAATTGTGAATGTCAATATTTAGGGGGGTTGTGGTGCGCTTCTGGGTGTTTAAAAGGTGGTAAATTATCTTAAAATATTACATATATTGAAATACTTGTGTGTCTTCTTTCAAATAAAAAAATGTGCAGAAGTGGTTAAAATTCTGTGACTTCAATAAATCCGTGTCCTATTGTGGGTGGTAAAAAACTGGCCTTAAAGATAGAGGGTCTTCCAAATATAAATATATATATATAAATATAAACTATAAATCTTCACCAATATAAACAAATTAGTGCAAATACGCAATTGACTATAATAGCAGAATTGTGTGGTGAGCTTCTGGGTGTTGTAATATATTGAAATGCTGATGTGTAGTATCCGATTAGGAATAGAAAATAAAGTGCAGTGTGTTGCTATTCCAGTAATCCAAAACCTTATGGAATCTCTCTGTAATTCTTATGCATATAATTAATAAAGTGCTTATGTGAGTATTTTCCCTGAGGAAGTCACGTGACCTCGTGACGTAACGCGTAGGAGGAGCCCAATACCCGGAAGTGACGTGCGAAATAGGACGCAGCGCTCCACGGAGAGGTTTACACACTGGACACAGCTTTTTTTATATGTAAGTTTGCTATATTGTTTAAAATAAAAGTTTGAAATACTGCACCATGATGGCCTCTTCATTCCAATGAGCCCCAAGGAGGAGATACCCAGCTAAGGAGACCGTTAAGGAGATTGCACCAAATAGGAGGCTTCTCAAAGATCCCACAGAGATAGGACAATATCGGGGAGGAACACAGGATCCTTTCTAAAAACGCCGTGGACATCAGATACTGCGCTGGAACTAAAAAGGAGAAGGAACCACAAGCCACACAAATATATAATACAGGCGTATTATACACCATATTGAGGTGAGAATTTAGCACACCTAGAAGTGTTATCACAGCACGAGCTGAAGGAAGAAGTTATATCACCTTTACCCATCTGATTGGTTGTTTTATATATACTGGTTTATATCAAAGGATCAGGTGCAATCCAATTCTTCTGAGAACTGTTATAAAGGCACCGATTGGACTGAATATTTAATTGCAGTTAAACTGTTGATTGATTTATAACTTTGTTGGGTATTTTTCATATACAGGTCCCTCTCAAAAAATTAGCATATTGTGATAAAGTTCATTATTTTCTGTAATGTACTGATAAACATTAGACTTTCATATATTTTAGATTCATTACACACAACTAGTAGTGCAAGCCTTTTATTGTTTTAATATTGATGATTTTGGCATACAGCTCATGAAAACCCAAAATTCCTATCTCAAAAAATTAGCATATTTCATCCGACCAATAAAAGAAAAGTGTTTTTTTTTTTGTGTAAATATTTTTTATTGAGATTAAATACATACAATGCAAATGAACAACTGTACGAATATTGTAATACATTTACATGGTACAGGCTTTTCACGAAAATACAACATTACGAGCCGAACAATGCCTGACCTGGGGGGGGGGGGGGCGGGGAGGGGAGGGATCAGGGAAGGTACAGGGTAAGGTAGGGTAGGGTGGGGTAAAGATGCATTAAAATTATCAGTGACAACAGTACATACAACATTAGAGCTTGGTTATTTTGTGGCCCAGAAGTTCCATTGAGAGTTAAAAGACTGCAATTTCAATTGGTTGACAGCGATAGCCTTCTCAAATTGATAATTTGTTTTTTGTAAGGTCACCACGTCTGATAAGTTCGGGGCATCAGGTGTTCTCCATTTACGTAGAACAACTGTTCTAGCTGCAAGCAGTACATGTGTTACCCATGGCCTAAACATGATGGGGATGCTATCTATACCCAGGTTAAGTAAAGCCAAAGCTGGAGACGGTGAGGTCAGACAGCCCGTGTGGGAGGATACGTAGGAGAAAACCTGGTTCCAATAGCTACGCAATGAGGGGCATGACCATAGTATGTGGAGCAGAGTACCCACTTGGGAGCACTCCCTCAAGCACAATTGGGAATATTTCGGGGAGAAGCCCGCCAATCGAAAGGGACTGTAGTACCACCGATTCGTTATTTTGAGAGCCATTTCCCAGTGGTTGGCACAGTGGGAGTATTTGTGAATCGCTTTGAGTGCTGCCCTCCATTCAGTAATAGAGAAGGTCGTAGTCAGGTCCTTGTCCCATCTGAACATGTGTGTAGTCTTGTGAAATGTCACATTGTCTAGCAATATGTTATAGTAAGCTGACAGCTTAGGGGTGTTTCCCGAAGTGTCTGTGAGTACATCCCATATTTTCCCGTCCACTATAATTTTGCGCAGGGGGTTGGACAAGAGGAAATGTGTTACCCTAAGCACTTGGTAAAAGGAGTGGTGTGGGAGAGCATACTTGTGAATGAGGTCGGGTGTTGAGAGCAACGAACCATCGTCATAGAAGGAATTAAGAGATCCAAGGCCCCAGCAATTTAGCAAGCGCGTGGGGAGGTCAGGTATATGTGATTGGAGGATAGAGATCGGTAACTGGGTTTCGGATAGTATGTCTCTTTCATTGAGTGGAACCGGAGAGCGACGCCACACCCTCAGTGAGGCTTGCATGGTAGGAGGTAGTGAGTGAAGATCCCAAGCCTTCCACTTATCACTCAGAAGTAGAGCCTTAAGGTCCGAGATGGGTGCAATGTCTCTCTCCAGGTCCACCCAAATCGGGTGCTCAGTGGGGTGTAGCCAATGACGCAACTGAGTCAAAACAGTAGCCCAGTAGTACGTCGGGATGTCCGGGATTGATGCCCCCCCAAACTGTTTCTTCCGAACGAGAGTCGCGAAGGCACAGCGTGGAAGAAAAGTGTTTTTAATACAAAAAAGTCAACCTTCAAAAAATTATGTTCAGTTATGCACTCAATACTTGGTCGAGAATCCTTTTGCAGAAATGACTGCTTCAATGCGGCGTGGCATGGAGGCAATCAGCCTGTGGCACTGCTGAGGTGTTATGGAGGCCCAGGATGCTTCGATAGCGGCCTTGAGCTCATCCAGAGTGTTGGGTCTTGCATCTCTCAACTTTCTCTTCACAACATCCCACAGATTCTTTATGGGGTTCAGGTCAGGAGAGTTGGCAGGCCAATTGAGCACAGTAATACCATGGTCAGTAAACCATTTACAAGTGGTTTTGGCACTGTGAGCAGGTGCCAGGTTGTGCTGAAAAATGAAATCTTCATCTCCATAAAGCTTTTCAGCAGATGGAAGCATGAAGTGCTCCAAAATCTCCTGATATCTAGCTGCATTGACCCTGCCCTTGATAAAACACAGTGGACCAACACCAGCAGCTGACATTGCACCCCAGACCATCACTGACTGTGGGTACTTGACACTGGACTTCAGGCATTTTGGCATTTCTCTCTCCCCAGTCTTCCTCATGGTCCGGTCATCTCTTCTCGTTGTGCAGCGTTTTCTGCCACACTTTTTCCTTCCCACAGACTTCCCACTGAGGTGCCTTGATACAGCACTCTGGGAACAGCCTATTCATTCAGAAATTTCTTTCTGTGTCTTACCCTCTTGCTTGAGGGTGTCAATGATGGCCTTCTGGACAGCAGTCAGGTCGGCAGTCTTACCCATGATTGCGGTTTTGAGTAATGAACCAGGCTGGGAGTTTTTAAAAGCCTCAGGAATCTTTTGCAGGTGTTTAGAGTTAATTAGTTGATTCAGATGATTAGGTTAATAGCTCGTTTAGAGAACCTTTTCATGATATGCTAATTTTTTGAGATAGGAATTTTGGGTTTTCATGAGCTGTATGCCAAAATCATCAATAATAAAACAATAAACGGCTTGCACTACTTCAGTTGTGTGTAATGAATCTAAAATATATGAAAGTCTAATGTTTATCAGTACATTACAGAAAATAATGAACTTTATCACAATATGCTAATTTTTTGAGAGGGACCTGTATACCTCTATATGTATAGTAGCACTGAATGCACACAGCACTTTCTTTTAGAAGCACTTTTTTGAAGCACTTTTTCCACTTTTGTTCTTTAAGAAATACTAACATAAGCACTTTATTAATTACATGCATAAGAATTACAGAGAGATTCCATAAGGTTTTGGATTACTGGAATACCAACACACTGCACTGTATTTTCTATTCCTAATCGGATACTACACATCAGCATTTCAATATATTACAACACTCAGACGCTCACCACACAATTCTGCTATTATCGTCAATTGCGTATTTGCACTAATTTGTTTATATTGGTGAAGATTTATCGTTTATATTTATATTTGGAAGACCCTCTATCTTTAAGGACAGTTTTTTACCACCCACAATAGGACACGGATTTATTGGAGTCACAGAATTGTAACCACTTCTGCACATTTTTTTATTTGAAAGAAGACACACAAGTATCTCAATATATGTAATAATTTTAGATAATTTACCGCCTTTTAAACACCCAGAAGCGCACCACAACCCCCCTAAATAATCGCTATACATTCCTTTCTGAAGCCGCTCCGCTTCGGTTTCCAGCGGCGGAAGCTCTGCAGAAGAGACAACCAAGTTCGGCTGAAAAATGCCTGGGAAGTGATGTCACCCATAGAGTTATTATGAGGCTTCTGTTTTTCCGCTGCCTCCTCTGCACCCGCCTGCACAGGGAAGCCAGCGCTAACATCTCACCGTGGGACTGGATTGGAGCGGCGTCAGAAATGGTATGTACAGCGATTTCTTCTTTATAGGGCTAGATAGGTTAGTCCTAGATTGTGGATGCCTGTAGATTTAGAGATTTTAGTATTAGGGTGAACTTCTACTTTAAGTGTAAAAGACAGTGGCTATTAACACAGAGTCAAAAATTATAGCATAGCTGATATGATTAAAGTATGCTAAAATCTTATGTGTAGCTATTGGTTACAAAACCAGCATCATTGTTCATCGTGCTGTTTTGCTAACCAAACCCAATGACCCATCACTTACACGGCCTTGCTGCTGCCTGTGATGTTTCACTTCAGAAACACAACGGTAGCACTTTAAGGATCTGTTCTTCCAGAGCAGTAATCTTGCCATTATCTCAATATGGTATCATGCTAAGTGCTTGGTAATGGTAGACTTGGAACACAAGGTGGTAGTTTGTATCCGAAAAAAGCTCAGAGACACACCTGAAGAATGTTTTGTGACATTCTATCCAGTTTTCCCTTTTTTTTTAAACTCTGTAATCTAATAATACAAAAGTGACTTTTCACCACGCAAATATTTAATTGTAGCAAATGTAGAACTTTTCTAGTTCATTTTAGCTTATATATGTACATATGTTCCTTATACATTGTGTCACTGTGTATATATTATTACAGACTCCATGCTATCCGTTAGGGATGGGCCGAACGACCCCTGTTCGGTTCGCACTAGAACATTGCAAATGTTCGGAACCGAATAATGAACTTTATTGAAATCTACAGGACCCGAACTGGAAAAATCAAATGTGCTTATTTTGAAGGCTTATATGCTAGCAATTGGGCATACAATGGTTATGGGGGTCCGGACACTTCCATGGGGAACATGTATTATTGAAAAAAAGTTTGTAAAAAACGTCATTTTTAAATGAGCAGTGATTTACTGATGCTCAAAGTGAAAGCATCAAAATGAGAAATAACAATAAAAATGAAAAATTCCTTTCTGTATAGTGCCTGGGGGATCCCCTTAGTCTACCTGTAAAGTGGCACATCTGTACTGTGAATAGCAGCTGCTGAAATAACTGCATTTAAAAAGCCAAAAAAATGTAATTTTCCCTGTAAGCTTACTTTATTTTGTAAACAACGGCTTGGGGAGCCAGTCTGTATAATGAAGTTACAATGTAGTGCACTGGGAACAAGATTAGAGATTTTTTGGATAAATTCTGGTGTCTCTTCCGCAGATTTTGGATAGAAGTAACAGGTGTTAAATTGGTCACTGAAGACAACTTGGCAATACGCTGTGGCTGGGGGAACATGACTGCCATTTTACGTACCAGTGTTCTCCCCTCTCTGTAGGCTCATATTCCTACCTTTCTCAACCTCAGAACCAACATCTGAATCAAGTGATGGCTGTGCATCATCAAGGAGCAAGTGGCTGATGCTGTGTTCAAATAACTCAGCTGACTCCTCCATACCTGATGCTGGGAATATGGCAGGAATATCTGTGGAGAAGGAGGCAGATTTAGCCACTCTGGGAGCTGCAGTGGACAGCGCACTAGTCTCTGCTTGCGTGACGGAGGATGAGGAGGATGAGGATGGTTAAGTAAGCCAGTCCACTACCTCTTCTAGATGCTGTGGCTGGATAGCACGGGCAACATCACTAACAGAGGAAATTATGCCCTGCCTAAGGACTGACCATGTCCACATTTGCATGTGGACACATACGCGGCTGGCCCCCTCACAGTGCCATGAGAACGTCTGCCTCTCCTTGTTGGCATTCAAGACATGATAGGAAGGTGCTTATTAACAAAATGTAATAGAGATGTGGAAATATGTATGTGGATGCACTTTAATCAATGGAAAGTGGTGTCTGGTGCACTTTAATCTAAGTACCCACTACAGATATATATATATACTACTAATATACTGCAGTAAAACTGCACTAACGCACTGAAATATACTGCAGTAAACGTGCACTAATTCACAGAAATATACTGCATTAAACACGCAGTAACGCACAGAAATAAACTGCTTTAAGGGTGCGTAATGCACAGAAATATACTGTGTTAATGTGCACTAATGCACAGAAATATACTGCGTTAAAACCTGCAGTAACGCACAGAAATATACTGTGTTAAATGTGCACTAACGCACTGCAGTATACTGTGTTAAACGGCATGTAAAGCACAGAAATATACTTTGGTAAACGTGCACTAACGCACTGAACTATAATGCAGTAAACCTGCCCTGACAAAACAAACTGACACTAAAGTAAAAATAAATGGTCAGGTTACTACACTCACACTAACTAAACCATCACTAGATTCACACTAAATGGATATTCTACACTGACGATAGATTTAGAATAACACATTATAGCACACTAACTCTCTATTAGCACTGAACAGAGCCCTGTTCTATCTCTTTCCATGCCAATATCACCCAACAAATGGTCGCTATTGAAAAGATACTTTTATAGTGTGGGGTGGGACTAAGAGCAACGAGCCATGATTGGATAGTCATCATTACTGTCTCCAATCTGACAGTGCTCTATGCCCTAATTGGGCAAAGCTTTCAATAACAAACGGTTGAACGCCCCTATAATTCAGATGTTTGTCGAACGGGCGAACAGCCAATGTTCGACCCGAACTCATGCTCGGGCCAAACCGTTCGCCCATCCCTACTATTCATGAACAGAGCTTTAATAAAGACTCCCAAATCCTGAGCAGCACACAAGACTTTGTAAATACTGGGGTGTCATTACTTTATTCTTAGCTACTCAGGGCGGGGCCATAGAGCTCACATTCTGAAAGCATTTTACAAAACATGCATTAACTGTCAAACCTGGCACCAAAAGTTGGCATCTGGCACTAGCTTTACTAAATAGGTCTAAATATGTGACTGGCTGCTTCATTGTAATGAAGGCAGGATTAGGCATGCTGGACCTTGCTACTATATAATGAAACCTGAGGTGCAAAAAGCACTTTAAATTGTTATTACCCTGCAACTAATCTTCTTTATTGGGTCATTTTTCAGGTTTCAGCGCTGTGATAGTTTGACAATTACTCTGTTGTACAACAAAGTACCCAAATTAATTTCATATAATTTTTTGGGGACAAGTACAGCTTTCTTTTGGAGGTATTTAATATCCCCTGGGTTTCCCTTTATATTCTGTAAAAAAAAAAAAAAAAAAAAAAAAGAATAGTATGAAAAACACCAAAATGCTTTTTGGAAAGCCAACATCCGAAGATGATCTAATTTTTTTGCCACCATTTTTTTCGGAAATGAAGAAAAATGCCGGTACTGAGGGGGTTTGTCAAAATGCTTGGTAATGGTGCATTAGATACATGAACCGCTAGCCGACCAAGCAGCTCTCCTGTGCTGGATAACGTACCTAGTACGTGATCTGGCACTTCCAGGTGTCTGCAGGCACCCGCTAATCGGTGAGGAGAGGCACAGAACAGAGCTCTGTTCTTTCAGCAGGGATGTGATCGGTTTTCATTCCCTGCAAAAGAGGGAATACAATCAATCACATCCCTTAGTAAAAACAGCACAAGCAGTACACAAAAACAGACACACATTTAACCCTTTGATCACCATTGATGTTTAACCCCTTCCCAGTCAGTGTCATTAGTACAGTGATCGTGCATATTTTTAGCACTGATCACTGTATTAGTGTCACTGGTCCCACAACGTTTCAAAAGTGTCAGAATGACCACCACAAAAATCACAGTCCCCCTATAAGTTGCTGATAGTTACCATTACTAGTATAAAAAAAATTCCAGTATATATCCCATAGTTTGTGGACGCTATAACGTTTGCGCAGACCAAACAATATGTGATTATTGGGAATTTTTTTTACCAAAGGCATGTAGCAGAATACATATTGGCCTAAATTTATAAGCAATTCGATTTTTCACATTTATTTTTTTTTATTGGATATGCTTTATAGCAGAAAGTAAAAAATATTGCTTTTTTTCTCAAAATTACATAAATTTAATTTAGGTACAGCACTGCATGACTGCACGATTGTCAGTTAAAACAACACAGTGCTGCATTGCAAAATATGGCGTGGTCATGGGGGGGGGGGGGGTGAATCTTCCGAAAGTCAAGTGGCTAATGTACTGGTCATACATAGAGGGAGGGCACAGTGGGACTGGTCACATACAGTGGCAGTATGAGGTGAAGGGGTTCATGTTCAGATCAGCAGGATAACGGATGTGAGTTAATTTACAGGACACTAGGGAATTAATATTACAGATAGTAAGTGTTGAGGGGAGGGAGGAAAGGATTAAAAAAAAAAAAAAGATTGCTGTGTCATGTCACAGCAACAGAGTAAATAGGTCAGCAGCTGATGATGCATTTATTATGTGCCAATTCACAATTCCACAATCACTATCCCTTCTTTGTTGTAAGGGGGAGGGGAGGGACCAGCACTGCAAACAACACCATGTGATTGCTGTGATGACCAATCACAGTGATCACCTGGTACCTAGCCACTCAGATTGGATGGTCTCTCTGTTCCTAGGCATCTAGAGAGGATGTTTAATCCCTCTCCACTGTATACAAAACAAACAAAAACATTTGCCTTTAGTTGGACTTTAATTGCTCTTGATCCACTCAGTTGTTTGGCAGACAGTCAAAGGCAAATGAGTAGGCTGTGTTAATTGGACACGTTCATGAATACAGTTTTGAATGCTTAGATAGAATTATATAGTCCTGAAATGCGATCCAGTAAGGATTGCCATGTGTTTTATATACAGTATACTGTGCACACTGCTCTTTGTGGTAATATAAATGTGTCAAGTAAATTTATTAAATCATGCAACCAAAAAGCAATAATCTTTTATTGATTACTTTTATGAAAGGCAAAATTTGATTAGTTGTTATGAGCTTCTACAATTTGCATTTTTATTTCAGGCTCTCTAATCTTCGTTTTACTAGGCACAACGTTTTGTCTGCTGAGACTTCATTTGTTAGGATTTCAGGAGCTCCAATCAGTAATGCACAGTATATATATATATATATATATATATATATATATAAAAAAACAGCGCTCCAAATAGTGCAACAATATATAACATTCACTTGTCCATGTGCAAAATAGAACTCAATGTTAATAATGCAACACAAAAAAAAAAAAATCAAAAACGGTCCATAAGTGCATAACAATCCAGTAAAAGAATGATCGGTGCAAAGTAAAAGTAAAGGGATCCGTCACCAGCAGCAACCTCACACAAGACGTCTTCGGAGTGGGCCTATCCTCCGAAGATGTCTTGTTAACCACTTAAGACCCGGAAGATTTTACCCCCTTCCTGACCAGGGCCTATTTTGCGATTCGGCACTGGGTGACTTTAACAGACAATTGCGCGGTCGTGCGACGCTGTACCTAAACAAATTTTACGTCCTTTTTTTCCCACAAACAGAGCTTTCTTTTGGTGGTATTTGATCACCTGTGCGATTTTTTGATCATGCGCTATAAGCAAAAAAAGAGCGTCAGTTTTTACAGAAGAAAAAGAAGGAGAAGGATCTCCACTTGAAAGGATGACGAATGAATCGTTTGATGCATGTGTCTTTACAGAGGAAGACGTTCTAAGATTGCTGTCTAAAGTGAAGACAAATAAGTCACAGGGTCCTGATGAGATACACCCAAAATTATTAAAAGAGCTTAGTGGTGAGCTGGCAAAACCATTAACAGATTTATTTAACCAATCATTAGTAACAGGAGTCGTCCCGGAAGATTGGAAATTGGCAAATGTCGTGCCCATTCACAAGAAAGGTAGTAGGGAGGAATCGAGCAACTATAGACCAGTGAGTCTGACATCAATAGTAGGCAAATTAATGGAAACCCTATTAAAGGATAGGATTGTGGAACATCTTAAATCCCATGGATTGCAAGATGAAAAACAACATGGTTTTACTTCAGGGAGATCATGTCAAACAAATCTTATAGATTTTTTTGACTGGGTGACTAAAATAATAGACGGTGGAGGTGCAGTAGACATTGCATATCTAGATTTTAGTAAGGCTTTTGACACTGTCCCACATAGAAGACTTATCAATAAACTGCAGTCATTGAGCATGGACTCCCATGGAGCATGGAGTGACAGACAACAGAGGGTTGTAGTCAATGGAGAACATTCAGAACAAGGTCATGTTACCAGTGGGGTACCTCAGGGATCTGTACTGGGACCAATTTTGTTTAATATCTTCATAAGTGATATTGCAAAAGGCCTCGATGGTAAGGTTTGTCTTTTTGCTGATGACACAAAGATATGTAACAGGGTTGATGTTCCTGGAGGGAAACGCCAAATGGAAAAGGATTTAGGAAAACTAGAAGAATGGTCAGAACTCTGGCAACTGAAATTTAATGTGGATAAGTGCAAGATAATGCACCTGGGGCGTAAAAACCCAAGGGCAGAATATAGAATATTTGACACAGTCCTGACCTCAGTATCTGAGGAAAGGGATTTAGGAGTAATTATTTCAGAAGACTTAAAGGAGGGAAGACAATGTAATAGAGCAGCATGAAATGCCAGCAGAATGCTTGGATGTATAGGGAGAGGTATAAGCAGTAGAAAGAGAGAAGTGCTTATGCCGCTGTACAGAACACTGGTGAGACATCACTTGGAGTATTGTGCGCAGTACTGCAGGCCATATCTCCAGAAGGATATAGATACTCTAGAGAGAGTTCAGAGAAGAGCTACTAAACTAGTACATGGATTGCAGGAAAAAACTTACCAGGAATGGTTAAAGGACCTTAACATGTATAGCTTGGAAGAAAGAAGAGACAGAGGGGATATGATAGAAACTTTTAAATACATAAAGGGAATCAACTCGGTAAAGGAGGAGAGCATATTTAAAAGAAGAAAAACTACCACAAGAGGACACAGTTTTAAATTAGAGGGGCAAAGGTTTAAAAGTAATATGAGGAAGTATTACTTTACTGAGAGAGTAGTGGATGCATGGAATAACCTTCCTGCAGAAGTGGTAGCTGCAAATACAGTGAAGGAGTTTAAGCATGCATGGGATAGGCATAAGGCTATCCTTCATATAAGATAGGGCCAGGGACTATTCATAGGATTCAGATATATTGGGCAGACTAGATGGGCCAAATGGTTCTTATCTGCCGACACATTCTATGTTTCTATGTTTCTATGTCAATTTTGCAAAAATAACAATATTTTTCACATTTTTTATATGAAATTCCCCCAAAAAAATGTAAAAATCAAAATTTTTTAACATTTTCAGCCAATTTGTTTTATGCTACATATGTTTGGTAAAAAAAAAATCGCAAAAAGCGTATTTTGATTGGTTTGCGCAAAAGTTATCGTGTTTACTAACAAAGGGAAAGATTTTTGTCATTTTTGTTGTTTTTTTTTAACGCATAATGGCGGCGATCTGCAATTTTTTTGCGGTACTGCGACATTGCGGCAGACAGATCGGACCCTTGACTGACATTTTTGACACTTTTGGGGTTACCAGTGACATTTCTACAGTAATCAGTGCTATACATATGCACTGTTACTGTAAAATGACACTGGCAGTGAAGGGGTTAACTTTTTTTAGAGGGAGGGGTTGGTTATGTGTGTCCCTAGGGGCGTGATTCTAACTGTGATTGGCTGTGGCTTGAGGTGTAGGAACAGTGATCAACGGTCCTACATAGTAGAACCGTATGATCACTATTCCTACACAGGGGAGAATGACAGGCGGCTTGTTTACATTAGCCGCCTGCCTTTCTCCCTCTGCACCGACGATCGCCGAGTGACCTGCGGACATGGGGTCCGCCGGTCACACGCGCGGGGGGGGGGTCCGTGACCGCGTGGGAGCGTGCCTCTGGGGGCGCGCGCTCGTTCCCTAGACCCTCACAGGCTAGCGACGTAGTACTACATCGCTTTGCCTGTGAGGGGCTGACCGCCGCAGTAAATAGTCGTGCGGCGGTCGGCAAGCAGTTAATGATGAAATCCATCAGGGAGTGGCCTACCAGTGATGACATCACACATGCCCAATCACTTACCAGCGGTAATGTTTGAAGCTGACCGCCTGCTGCTCTTCTGTTATACAAAACAAATGCCTATTATGTTTTTTATGAAAGTAATTGTAGCCATATTTTAGAATAAATCCTTTGATATCATGATGGGCTTTATTATAGGAGTTTTATCAATTTATCAATGTGAGTCTCCCCTATACAATCTGTGATCCATACGATGGTTGCCCTCCTGGGTAAACTTGCCGCTGCCTGTTTGACCATTATTATTTATGGTCCTGGACATCTGGTAAGAAGCCTGAGTGTGAGGGTGCTGCTGGTGACGGATCCCTTTACTTTCACTTTGCACCGATCATTTCTTTACAGGATTGTTTTGCATCTATATACTGCTTTTGATTTTTTGTGTTGCATTATCAGGATTGAGTTCTATTTTGCACATTGACACTTTTTCACGTTTTATGTACAACTAAAATGCTATTATTGCTGCACTATTTGAAGCGCTGATTTTTTCCCTTTATAATTTACCTCCTGCTATCACGGTTTGCTAAGTAGCTGCTATTTTTCCTTCTTTCCCCTGAATGTGGATTTAACATTCTTTTATAGTAATGTAAAGTAGCTTTGTATTGGATGATCAGCACACGGTCTCTATTTGAGCAACTCTGAAAATACAAGGCACACTAAGCCCATAGATATATAAAATATATAAAGGAAAAAATATACTCTTCTCCAGATGGAGATTCCCCTCTGTGGCAGATTTTACTATAAATTATAAATTAAACCAGACCTCGAAGGAATGCTTAAAAGAACACACAAGTAACCATTTTGCTGAAGGAGGAAAATGCTTTTTGACTTTTGCAGCGGTCATGAAGCCATCGTTTGATGTGCGGCCACTTTTCTTGTATTCTAATGCATCCTTGCAAGTACTTAAGCTATTGCCCTCTAAGATGAATAACTATGTCAAGGTTGGGGTATAGAGGAAGACAAAGAAAGAATGAGCCTAAAAATAAAAGTAAATCGGGGCCCCTAATGTGCAGTTTCTAACAACATTCAACCGTTGCCTTCAATTTCAGGCATGTGCCCAAAAATAATATTGAATACTATTTGTGTTAAGGCTCTAGCTTTGTTGTAAATTAATAAATACAAATGTCATATGTATGTATATATATCTGTGCAGACAATATGAATCACAAACCCAAAGGTTTGTATGTGACTAACAGCAACAAAAAAAATTCCAAAATACCATGTATAAAAAAAAAACTTCATAGACTAAAAACTCCATTACACATAAAAAAAAAAAAAAAAAAAAAAAAAAAAAGGGGGGGGGGGGTATTTGTGATAGTAAATATATATAGAACAATATCTTCAAATCCCCTTCTTTGCCTTCACCACATGTGCATTTGAGAGGTCTGAATGTAACGGACAATTGTGCGACGCTGTACCCAAATGAAATTGACGTCCTTTTTTTCCCACAAACAGAGTTTTCTTTTGGTGGTATTTGATCACCTGTCCGATTTTTACTTTTTGCGCTATAAACAAAAAAAGAGCGACAATTTTGAAAAAATAACAATATTTTTCAAATTTTTTATATGAAATTCTCAAAAAAAAATGTAAAAAATCAAAAGTTTTTAACATTTTAGGCCAATTTGTTTTCTGTTACATATTTGTGGTAAAAAAAATCGCAATAAGCGTATTTTGATTGGTTTGCGCAAAAGTTATTGCGTTTACTAACTATGGGAAAGATTTCTGTCATTTTTATTGTTTTTTTTTTTTTTTAACTAGCAATGGCGGCAATCTGGGTTTTTTCTTGCGGGACTGCGACATTGCGGCGGACAGATCGGACCCCTGACTGACATTTTTGACACTTTTGGGGGTACCAGTGACATTACTACAGTAATCAGTGCTATAAATATGCACTGTTACTGTAAAAATGACACTGGCAGGGAAGGGGTTAACTTTATTGGTGATCAGTGGGTTAAATGTGCCCTAGGGGCGTGATTCTAACTGTCAAGTGGCGTGGCTTGTTAGATCATCACAGCGACATACGATCCTACATAGCAGGATCACATAGCCTCTGTCATGATCTATGGGAGAATGACAGACGGCTGTGTTTACATCAGCCGTCTGCTTTTCTCCCTCTCCTGAGTGATGCGAGTAGCCGACGGACATCGGAGCCGCCGGTCACTCGCGCGGGGATGTCAGTGAACGAGCGGGGGCGGGAGCGCACCTCCGGGGGCGGGAGCGCGCCTCCGGCGGCACGCGCTCGCCGCCTACATGCTCCTGGGCGAGCGATGTAGCACTACGTCGGTTTGCCCAGGAGTGGCTGACTGCCGGGGTAAATATACTGTAGGCGGTCGGAAAGTGGTTAAATGCACATGAACTTTAATGGCATCCCAGTGTTAGTCAGTAGGATTCATAATGGAGTTGACCCACCCTTTGCAGCTATTACAGCTTCAACTCTTCTGGGAAGGCTGTCCACAAGGCTTAAGAGTGTATCTATGGGAATGTTTGACCATTCTTCCAGAAGCGCATTTGTGAGGTCAGGCACTGATGTTGGAGAGAAGGCCTGGCTTGCCATCTCTGCTCTAATTCATCCCAAAGGTGTTCTATTGTTTGAGGTCAGGACTGTGTGCAGGCCAGTCAAGTTCCTCCACCACAAACTCACCCATCCATGTCTTTATCGACCTTGTTTGTGCACTGGTGCGCAGTCATGTTAGAACAGGAAGGGGACATTTCCAAGCTGTTCCCACAATTGTGGGAGCATGGAATCATCCAAAATGTCTTGGTATGCTGATGCCTTAGGAATTCCCTTCACTGGAACTAAGGCCCAACCCCACACCATAATCTCCCCTCCACCATATGATTTGGACCAGTGCACAAAGCAAGGTCCATAAAGACATGGTTGAGCGAGTTTGGGGTGGAGAAACTTGACTGGCCTGCACAGAGTCTTGACCTCAACTAGAAAGAACATCTTTGGGATTAATTAAAGCAGAGACTGTGAGCCAGGCCTCCTTGTCCAACATCAGTGCCTGACCTCAAAAAAATGAGCTTCTGGAAGAATGGTCAAAAAGTCCCATAGACACTACTAAACCTTGTAGACAGCCTTCCCAGAAGAGTTGAAGCTGTTACAGCTGCAAAGGGTGAGCCAACTCAGTATTGAACCCTATTAATTGATATTAGTAGATGAAGTGGTCACTAATGGCACCAATCAGAATTTATTTAGCAAGTTGAGTGTACAAGATGTATGTTTTGTTCTGGATCAAATGTGAAAAGGTTTGTCAAGTTTTTATTGCTGTCTGTTTTGCAGTCATGGAGATTTTCCTCTTTTCCTATTTGGATGGGAAATAATGAAAAATCTCTTCAATGTGGACAAAAAATAAAATGAGTAGAGTGTGGAAGGGTTAGAACTTCTGACATTATTTTTACTGCTGTCTCAGTAAAGCCTGTACTATTTCTTGGATGGGCCAGTGGAGCCACAGACAGTAATAAAAACCTGAAATGTTAATCCTTCAAAACTAAAATAAAACATTTTAGTTGGAGTTTTAGCTTTAAAGACACAATCATACACGCTGAAATCTAACTCAATTATAACAAGAATATAAACACATTTTACAACATAAATGTTACATTTAATTATCAGTTAAATAGATTTGTAAATCCTACCTAAAAATGAATAGCTCTTAAGAAAAGAGGAATTTGGGTCCAAAGGAGGGGCTGTTGGCAGGACATAAGAACCTTTCAATAATGTAGTCAAATAAAAATTGTAACAGCTTTTCGGTGTCTACCAGTCTAACAAGTATTACAGTCTACAGTGATAAAGAAAAACTGTTCCATTTATTTTACTAGTAGAGGTAATTTAATTCCTTCCAAATGAAGATTGCTAATTTTTAAGCACACTACACCACCAAAGCTAGTTAAACCAGTATATTTCAATAAACTTCCCACACACTTGATTACCATCTTTCATAAGAAGCCAGAAAAAGACATATAAACAATTAAAACACTGAATGGAAGAGGCACTATCAGCGTTCAATCAACTCTGCTAGGGATTTGTGTAATTGCTAGACACTGCAATTTGGTGCCAATAATAACTAATAGATTGCACAGAGCTTTTCCGAGGTGTAGCATAGAATGTCTTACAACATCCACAAGATAATTACTGATAATTGCCAGGTTACAATTGACTCCACTGTGCAGAGGCTGAGAAGTACATATAAGTAGAAATATAACAGTAGTCTCTTTGTTGACTTTATTACAGCATTACTAGGAGTAATAGCGCACACATGCAAAAGAAATGACTATCAAATATGGAGACAATCCATAAATAAAAATGGGGATTTAGTCCCACCATATGGCCATATCGTGCTCAAGCCCACCACTGCGTCAAAGTACCCCATTATCAGTGGGTCCTACACTATCCATAAAAAAGTGGTGGGCTTGGCCATATCGTGCTCAAGCCCACCACTGACGCAGTGGTGGGCTTGAGCACGATATGGCCATATGCTGGGACTAAATCCCCATTTTTATTTATGGATTGTCTCCATATTTGATAGTCATTTCTTTTGCATGTGTGCGCTATTCTTTTTTAATATACATGTTGCTTGGTCCATAGCTGCACCGGCTTTAGATATACATGTTCAGGGTTTGCACCCCCACTTTTTTGCTTGTTTATTATGTATTCGGTCTGACCAGACTTCTGAGGTTGAGCACCCCCCACTCACATCTGTACTCTATCAGAGTCCACTATCAAGCAGATATAGGAGGAGTCCTTTGTAGTGCATTAGCACATCTTTCCCAGCAAGGAGTGTTGTCTCCAAGGGTAAGAGAGGCTGGATTCACCCCTTTTTTATGGATAGTGTAGGACTCACTGACAATGGGGTACTTTGACGCAGTGGTGGGCTTGAGCACCATATGGCCATATGGTGGGACTAAATCCCCATTTTTATTTATGGATTGTCTCCATATTTGATAGTCTTTTCTTTTGCATGTGTGCGCTATTCTTTTTTAATATACATGTGGCTTGGTCCATAGCTGCACCAGCTTTAGATATACATGTTCAGGGTTTGCTCCCCCAATTTTTTGCTTGTTTACTAGGAGTAATACTGTCATAGGAAAAAACTATTTGCATCTATTACCAATAAATCAGGAAATCAGTGCCAAACATCTGCAACAAAAGCTTTGTGATAAAGTAAAACAATCCATTTCAAAGTACTAAAAACAGCATACAAAGTCATCCACATCTCTGTCTCGAGCTACATCTATAAATCTCATCCTGAAATATCACCTAAAGTTTACAGGGCAACCAATGCTGCTGTGGCCTGCAATGAAATAGAGTTTGACACCCCTAACCTAAACTACCCACACCACTCCACCTCCTCCCAAGTCCTCATGCTCTCTAGGTCCCTCATCACCTCTTCCAGATCACCAGATGAAAACAGAGGAAAAAAAGCCTAAAAAAGAAAACGAATGCAGCTACTACGTCTAATGATTGGTAAGTTGCAATGTATTACATTTTTGGTTTTGTGTTAAATGCTGCTTTAACGAATCCCTGTCTTTTTGAAGAGTGCTACTATAAGGTAAATCTCTGGATATTCTTGTCTGTGGTGACAGTGGGTATTACAGACATTTATTAAAAGTCATAGCTGTTATTGAGGACATTGATATTTATGGGAGATGTAGCACCCTCCTAGGTAGGTGCTAGGGAAATAAATTTGGTGGCTCTGTTCTGATTACCAGATCTGCTAGTTTGACCTTTCCCATGTTTCCAGGTGTGATTTATTGGGTCTAGGGGAGTCTTCCCACTGAATCCAATAAGGGAGTTTGCTGGACAGTGGAGGAAACCTAACCAATAGTGCACCAGGATTTGTGGCTGTCTCAGAGGGTGGGCATTGCTGCAATGCATCCTGGCATTGGCTATAAATCCAGAGGGAGCATGTGACAGAGCTTCTTTTGACGGGAGCAAAGTCCCAGGAGGAGGTGGACAGCTGTCTCTCCTCCTGCAGAGTGAGAAGGTGGTCCAGGCGGTCACCCTAGGGACCAGGAGTAGAGCTGGGCGCAGAGGATCCAGTGTGCTGACCAGTGGAGCTTTTGGGCAGAGGACTTTGGGAAAAACAGTATTGTGAGTATTGAGGGATATGCCTAAGGGTCTGCCTAAGAGAGGAGACCCCTCCAGAGAAGTCAGGGGATCAAAGAGCCAGCTCACTCAGAGTGTTACAGTAAAGGGGGTGCCAAGTAGTTAAACCGCTGAAGATAGGGATAAAGAGTAGGGATGATCGAACGGTTCGGGTCGACCATTGGTTCGGCCCGAAAATTGGGTGTTCGAGGTTCGGCCGAATTTAGAACTTTTTGCCCAAAAAGTTCGGAATTCGGCAACCAGAACTGCCCAAAATGCAATGCTTCAGGAAATGGGCTTTAAAAGCCAGTGATTGGACCAGAACCATTAGCAAAAGCCAATTGAGGGGGCAGGAGAATGCTAGGAATGTGATTGGAGTGACTAGGGGGTCCCTAGACCAATCATTAGTGAATACGCCCCCCAGTATATAAGATCGCCCCCGCCATATTCCTAGCATTGTTATACTGGACATGGAAGAGAGTGGAAGCAGTTCTGTTAATTTTACTTTAAAAGTGTCATTTAGCTATTTATTAGTGTGAGGAAAGGGATATCTAGTGTAGTTAGAGTGCTCCTTTACACTTAAGTTAGCTTCAAAAATTTAGTTTCTGTAGGGAAAGTATGAAGTGTCAGGGTGACCGTAATGTAGTGTAGGGTTAACTGACAGTGACTGCTATGGCAGGGTGACCAAACCCTTCCATAGCAGGGTGACCGCTATAGAGAAATGATCATTTCTCTGAATTGCTTCGGCACACCCATATGGCTTCTCACCAGCCAAGCATTTTTTATGCTGCAGGGGCTGCCACTGACAGTGCTTTTTTGAGGAAATGTTTGATGTCAGACATGACATCTGAACATGTGTATAGGGGATATATATACACACATATATGTCTGTATATATACCCCTAGCCATATATAGGTGTGATAGTAGCAGAAATATATGCTTGCGCTAATGAAATCATTTACAGGAATATATTTCTGCTACTATCACACCTATATATGTCTAGGTGTGTATATAAATATATGTATGTGTGTATATATACCACTATACACAAGTTCAGATGTTTTGCCTGCCTCAAAAGAACCCAAAAAAAATGCCAAAAAAAACGCTAGCGTCAAAAAAAAAAATGCCCAGGTGTGTTTTTGCTGGCATTTTTTGGGGGGTTTTGGAGGCAGGCAAAACATCTGAACTTGTGTATAGTGGTGTATATACACACATACATATATTTATATACACACCTAGACATATATAGGTGTGATAGTAGCAGAAATATATGATTGCGCTAATGAAATCATTTACAGTAATATATTTCTGCTACTATCACACCTATATATGGCTAGGTGTCTATACACATATAATTATGTGTGTATATATACCACTATACACAAGTTCAGATGTTTTGCCGGCCTCAAAAGAACACAAAAAATGCCCAAAAAAAACGCTAGCGTCAAAAAAAAAATGCCCAGGTGTGTTTTTGCTGGCATTTTTTGGGGGTTTTTGGAGGCAGGCAAAACATCAGAACTTGTGCACAGTACCACTATACACAAGTTCAGATGTTTTTCCTGACTGCAAATAACCCAAAAAAATGCCTGCTTTTAAACCGGCAAGGTGTTACAGCAGCGAAGCCAACTACCTGTCCTGAAAGTGTTCTAATACAAACGATCTTTTTTTTTCTGGTTCTGGACATGCTACAGAGCTGAAACTTCACATGTACACTTTTTAGACCCCCCAGATACGAAATCCAAAGTAAAAATCAAAAAATCTCTTTTTTTTTTTTAATTTTTTCAATAATTGGCTTTTTTTTTTATCAAAAATGACAATTTTTAAGAACTTTTTTTGTGTGATTTTGTGTCTGGGGGGTCTAAAAGGTGTACCTGTGAAGTTTCAGCTCTGTAGCATGTCCAGAACCAGAAAAAAAAGATCATATAGGTGTTAAAGGAGGGTCCCACATCCCTGTTCTACTGAAAAATTATCTTTTTTTTTTTCCATGGTTCTGGACATGCTACAGAGCTGAAACTTCACATGCACACCTTTTAGACCCCCCAGATGCTAAATCCAAAGTCAAAATAAAAAAATCTCTCTCTCTTTTTTTTTTTTAGTTTTTCAATAATTGGCTTTTTTTATCAAAAATGACAATTTTTAAGAACTTTTTGTTGTGTGATTAATAGTTAATGGGGCATGACCCAGAACCCTGGGCACTTTTTAGGGGCGTTTATTGGGTTTTAGGGCTTAAAAATGGTGTTTTTTGATTACCGAAGTTCGGGTCCCATTGATTTCAATGGGGTTCTGAAATCCGGGCCGAACTTTCGGGAAGTTCGGATGTTCTGGCCGAACCGAACTTTTCAAAAGTTCGATCATCCTTAATAAAGAGGGTGCCAGGAAGTTGTTCAGCAGTACAGTCTACCTCAGAGTACAGCTTGCCTCAGGACAGAGTTTACCTCAGGAAGCTTAAGCAAAACCTTTCACAGCCAAGGGCAAAGTGACGCAGTGGTCTAGCTGTGACTAGCTCACTTTCACCGTTGCTCAGCATTACTCAGCGTTAACCAGAATTTATTCAAGTTGTCCCTGCCTATTGTGCATAGTTTCATTCAGTTGGAGTATCCCACTCATCCCTTCTCCTATCCTAGTTCCAAATAAAAACATAAAAATCAAAGATGTTACAAAAGGTGTTGAGAATATTGAACCAAGTAAAATATAACTGAACACTAGCAGCGCTAAGGTAAACAGATCTATTGTAAAACACAACGTCCCTAAAGACTCATAAAATATATATGTGTGTACAGTCCATACAGTGGTATATCAGGCACAATCCATCCACCAGGGTAGGGAGTGAAGGGTCTTGTCTGTTCTGCCAAAGTTCAACCACACTCCAGTGCTCCCCCCCTTTAAATTGAACACTCACCAAAACACGGTGAATATAGAGCCTTCAATACGATCCACCAATCAGCGGGTGTATAAATCACTGCTGGGCTGTACCTAGCTGCTCCTCCCTCCAACTTTTCCTCCGTTCAAAAATTCATGTAATTGAACAAAGTGGGGGCAACAATAGTGTAATTCTGCAACACTTTATTTAAAATCACACAAAATAACAAGCCCCTCTCCCCTCCAGATGGCTACTTACAAGAGGGCTATGGAGTGAAGGCATAAAGCTCAAAATATGCACACTCGATGACCATTCCAAAGAAAATTCCTGCAGCCTAATAGGAATCCCGAATGATGACCAGTGTGCAAAGTATAGCGACCGCGCACATCGGCTCTGACGTTTCGTCCACTTGACTTCTTCTGAGAGCCCATGTGCGCGGCGCGGTCGTGTTCCTTTAATAAAGACGCCGGCGCATGCGCACCAGCGTCCGATTTGGGGTCACCCGAAAGTGCAAGGCTTTTACTGAATACCTACATCGGTATTCAGATGTCCGGACACGCACTTCCGGCCGGACGTGACGACGCACATCCGCCGTCAGCCTCAGAACAGATGAGCGATGTCAACATCCGGTTAAACACCGGAAGTCCGTCACCGTCCAGCTCCGTCAACACCAGCTCTGCAGACATCAGTGTTCCGATGTCCGGACACACACCTACAGCCAGACGTGACGACGCACATCCGCCGTCAGCCCCAGACAGGATGAGCGATGTCAACATCCGGTTAAAAACCGGAAGTCCGTCACCGTCCAGCTCCATCAACACCAGCTCTGCAGACACCCCTTACCATTGGGCACAGGACTGAGACAACAGTCTAAAATAGACCGCTATATATCAGCATATAAAACCGGGGCAATTTATGACTATATTAATAATAGTACACAGCATCCATATTTTTCGCTGAATGCCTTACACTTAACATCTGCAACTTAATAAATAAGCTAATTGTACTCAAAACAAAAAAAAAAAATACAAAAAAATATCAAGCATCGAATATGCAGTCTGATACATAAAGTACATTAATGATAAAATTGTATAAATAGCAGCAAATATACATAAAACATGTATACCTGAAATTCTTAAAATCTTAAAAGGCATAATTATATATATATAAACTCAAACTTGAACTAAAAGTGACCATAAAAGACAATCTAAAAACGATAATGATCAATAATACCCAATATGTCAAAATTGTATTAAAATCAGACACAAGAAAAAAGAACAGAAAAAACGAGAAAGAGAGAAAAAAGGTAACAGGGTCCAGCACCTGATCTGTCTACCAACATATATACGCGAACCAGGATCGTCTCCATATACTACAAAAATGCTTCCTCCCAGAAGTCTGGATACAAACCTCATCCCTGGTATTAATAATTGCTAATAAAGCAGTTAATATCCAGATCAACGTTTAAACCTTTAGGGTACAAACTATCCGTCAGGTAGATCCAGTGTGTTTCGCGCTTCGAAACCTCGCGAATAGGGTTGAGCGAACACCTAGATGTCCGTGTTCGACGGGTTCGGCCGAACTTTAAAAAAAAGTCCGGGTCCGTGTCCCGGACTTTTACCGAACTTTTCCCGGACACCGAACCCCATTGAAGTCAATGGGGACCCGAACTTTAAGGCACTAAAATGGCTCTAAAACACCAAAGGAAAGGGCTAGAGTGCTGCAAATGGCAGCAAAACGTAATTAAGAGCATGGCAAGTGCTCTGCAAACAAATGTGGATAGGGAAATAACTTAAAACAACAAAAAAAAACAGAAAAATAAAACAATGTTCTTCTTCATCTCTGAAGGACGAGGCCCATATGGAGTAGGAGGGAGGTTGAGGTGGTGGTGGATGTGGCGGTGACATAGGCGTGCGCACAGGGTGTGCTGGGTGTGCCTGGGCACACCCTAATCACCTAGGGCACATAGCATTGCCAGTGAGGAGATGGGAAAGATCTCCCTGGGACCTGCTCTGCTCTATTTCTCCTTGCCTACAGGTACATGGCCCCGATACATTACTCTCCCTGCTGGCAAACACATGCATGTGTATTTCAACTTTGGGGTGCACACCTTAATGCAATAGGCTGCGCACACCTATGGGCGGTGTAGGTGGAAGCGGCGGTGGAGGAGGACCAGGGCCGGATTAACAGCATCATGGGCTTGGTGCTGAGGATTTTGAAGGGCCTTAGGGCCGTGCCTTGCCATGCACCCAGAGGAGGAAGGGTGCAGCCATGCATGCCTAATTCAACATGGGATGCTGTCTCTGAAGCCCATAAACACATCCATGCATCGCCAACTGTCCCTCCTTGTCCGGCCTTCACGCTGTGTGGGGAGGTTCTGAGGGTGCTGCCTGGGGAAGCGAGCATAGAAGCCAGACTTCTGTGTTTACAAGTGACAGAAGAGCGGTAACAGTGAATATGGCCAACCCGGGGCCTATATAAAAGGTAGGGGCCTGGAGCTGCAGCTCCAATAGCCCCTACATTAATCTGGCCCTGAGGAGGAGGACGAGGTAGCCAACACTGCTTCTTTTCACAAATTTTAAATGAGGGTACACCCCAAAAGAGTGAGAAAGAGCAAAAATGGAACAATGGGTGGGTAAGGTCGGTATCCATTGCTATTCTGCATAAGGTACGGAAAAGTCCCGTGGGATCCATGCCTGGTTCATTTTAATGAACGTGAGCTTGTCCACATTGTCTCTGGACAGGCGGCTGCGCTTGTCTGTTATAACGCCCCCAGCCGTGCTAAATACCCGTTCAGATAATACACTGGCTGCAGGACACGCCAGCACCTCCAAGGCGTAAAGGGCAAGCTCAGGCCATGTGCCCAATTTGGAGACCCAGAAGTTGAAGGGGGCAGACCCGTCATTCACTACATGTAGGCGTGTGCACACATACTGCTCCACCATGTTGGTAAAATGCTGCCTCCTGCTAAGACGTTCCATCTGAGCTGCTGGTGCTGCTGTTTGTTGTGGCGTGCTGACAAAGCTTTTCCACATTTCGGCCATGCTAACCCTGCCTTCTGAGGTGCTGGCGGTGCCCTGGTTGCGTTGGCGACCTCCTCCTCCTCCTCCTCTGCCTTGTGCTTCCACTGTGGCCCCGCTGTCAGATGGGAATGCCAGCAGCATGGCGTCTACCAGCGTGCGCTTGTACTCGCGCATCTTGCGATCGCGCTCCAGTGAGTGAATTAAGGACGGTACGTTGTCCTTGTAACGGGGATCCAGCAGCGTGGCCACCCAGTAATCAGCACAAGTTAGAATGTGGGCAACTCGGCGGTCGTTGTGGAGACACTGCAGCATGTAATCGCTCATGTGTGCCAGGCTGCCCAGAGGCAACGAAAGGCTGTCCTCTGTGGGAGGTGTATGGTCCGTGTCCTCTGTATCCCCCCAGCCACGCACCAGTGATGGCCATGAGCTGGCCTGGGTGCCACCCTGCTGTGAACATGGTTCCATCTCCTCCTCCAGCTCCTCCTCCTCCTCATCCTCCTCATCCTCCAGAACTGTGCCCCTGCTGGACAATTGCGTCCCTGGCGTTTGCGTGTGCAGGAACCCACCCTCGGAGCCCCTTGCGAATGACTGCCCTGAAAGCCTTGGAAATGTTACCTCTTCATCCTCCTCCTCCTCCTCATCCTGTGCCACATCCTCTTCCATCATCGCCCGAATTGTTTTTTCAAGGAGGCATAGAAGTGGGATAGTTAAGCTGAGAACGGCGTCATTGCCACTGGCCATGTTGGTGGAGTACTCAAAACAGCGCAACAAGGCACACAGGTCTCGCATGGAGGCCCAGTTAAATTAAATAGCGGAATAGAAAATATGATCCAAAAAAAGTGTATGTATATCACACGTACACAACCACACTAGGCCCCAATTACTATTGTTTGTACCCCTAAAAGGCTAGATGAGGAGTAGGGGGAGTTTGGAACAGGCAGCACCCTCAAACCTTCAGAAGTATGAGATGAACCCCAACAACTTGGAAAGGTGGATCTCTCTCACACGTACCGACACAGACTATCCCGCAATTCAATTGATCCTCAAAGGTTTTTATTGAATAGCGGAATAGGAAATATGATCAAAAAAAGTGTATGTATCTCGCACGTACACAACCACACTAGGCCCCAATTACTATTGTTTGTACCCCTAAAAGGCTAGATGAGGAGTAGGGGGGGTATGGAACAGGCAGCACCCTCAAACCTTCAGAAGTATGAGATGAACCCCAACAACTTGGAAAGGTGGATCTCTCTCACACGTACCGACACAGACTATCCCGCAATTCAATTGATCCTCAAAGGTTTTTATTGAATAGCGGAATAGGAAATATGATCAAAAAAAGTGTATGTATCTCGCACGTACACAACCACACTAGGCCCCAATTACTATTGTTTGTACCCCTAAAAGGCTAGATGAGGAGTAGGGGGGGTATGGAACAGGCAGCACCCTCAAACCTTCAGAAGTATGAGATGAACCCCAACAACTTGGAAAGGTGGATCTCTCTCACACGTACCGACACAGACTATCCCGCAATTCAATTGATCCTCAAAGGTTTTTATTGAATAGCGGAATAGGAAATATGATCAAAAAAAGTGTATGTATCTCGCACGTACACAACCACACTAGGCCCCAATTACTATTGTTTGTACCCCTAAAAGGCTAGATGAGGAGTAGGGGGGGTATGGAACAGGCAGCACCCTCAAACCTTCAGAAGTATGAGATGAACCCCAACAACTTGGAAAGGTGGATCTCTCTCACACGTACCGACACAGACTATCCCGCAATTCAATTGATCCTCAAAGGTTTTTATTGAATAGCGGAATAGGAAATATGATCAAAAAAAGTGTATGTATCTCGCACGTACACAACCACACTAGGCCCCAATTACTATTGTTTGTACCCCTAAAAGGCTAGATGAGGAGTAGGGGGGGTATGGAACAGGCAGCACCCTCAAACCTTCAGAAGTATGAGATGAACCCCAACAACTTGGAAAGGTGGATCTCTCTCACACGTACCGACACAGACTATCCCGCAATTCAATTGATCCTCAAAGGTTTTTATTGAATAGCGGAATAGGAAATATGATCAAAAAAAGTGTATGTATCTCGCACGTACACAACCACACTAGGCCCCAATTACTATTGTTTGTACCCCTAAAAGGCTAGATGAGGAGTAGGGGGGGTATGGAACAGGCAGCACCCTCAAACCTTCAGAAGTATGAGATGAACCCCAACAACTTGGAAAGGTGGATCTCTCTCACACGTACCGACACAGACTATCCCGCAATTCAATTGATCCTCAAAGGTTTTTATTGAATAGCGGAATAGGAAATATGATCAAAAAAAGTGTATGTATCTCGCACGTACACAACCACACTAGGCCCCAATTACTATTGTTTGTACCCCTAAAAGGCTAGATGAGGAGTAGGGGGGGTATGGAACAGGCAGCACCCTCAAACCTTCAGAAGTATGAGATGAACCCCAACAACTTGGAAAGGTGGATCTCTCTCACACGTACCGACACAGACTATCCCGCAATTCAATTGATCCTCAAAGGTTTTTATTGAATAGCGGAATAGGAAATATGATCAAAAAAAGTGTATGTATCTCGCACGTACACAACCACACTAGGCCCCAATTACTATTGTTTGTACCCCTAAAAGGCTAGATGAGGAGTAGGGGGGGTATGGAACAGGCAGCACCCTCAAACCTTCAGAAGTATGAGATGAACCCCAACAACTTGGAAAGGTGGATCTCTCTCACACGTACCGACACAGACTATCCCGCAATTCAATTGATCCTCAAAGGTTTTTATTGAATAGCGGAATAGGAAATATGATCAAAAAAAGTGTATGTATCTCGCACGTACACAACCACACTAGGCCCCAATTACTATTGTTTGTACCCCTAAAAGGCTAGATGAGGAGTAGGGGGGGTATGGAACAGGCAGCACCCTCAAACCTTCAGAAGTATGAGATGAACCCCAACAACTTGGAAAGGTGGATCTCTCTCACACGTACCAACACAGACTATCCCCCAATTTAACTGATCCCCAGAGGTTTTTGATTAAATAGCGGAATAGAAAATATGATCCCAAAAAAGTGTATGTATATCACACGTACACAACCACACTAGGCCCCAATTACTATTGTTTGTACCCCTAAAAGGCTAGATGAGGAGTAGGGGGGGTATGGAACAGGCAGCACCCTCAAACCTTCAGAAGTATGAGATGAACCCCAACAACTTGGAAAGGTGGATCTCTCTCACACGTACCAACACAGACTATCCCCCAATTTAACTGATCCCCAGAGGTTTTTGATTAAATAGCGGAATAGAAAATATGATCCCAAAAAAGTGTATGTATATCACACGTACACAACCACACTAGGCCCCAATTACTATTGTTTGTACCCCTAAAAGGCTAGGAGTAGGGGGAGTATGGAACAGGCAGCACCCTCAAACCTTCAGAAGTATGAGATGAACCTCAACAACTTGGAAAGGTGGATCTCTCTCACACGTACCAACACAGACTATCCCCCAATTTAACTGATCCCCAAAGGTTTTTGATTAAATAGCGGAATAGAAAATATGATCCCAAAAAAGTGTATGTATATCACACGTACACAACCACACTAGGCCCCAATTACTATTGTTTGTACCCCTAAAAGGCTAGGAGTAGGGGGAGTATGTAACAGGCAGCACCCTCAAACCTTCAGAAGTATGAGATGAACCCCAACAACTTGGAAAGGTGGATCTCTCTCACACGTACCAACACAGACTATCCCCCAATTTAACTGATCCCCAAAGGTTTTTGATTAAATAGCGGAATAGAAAATATGATCCCAAAAAAGTGTATGTATATCACACGTACACAACCACACTAGGCCCCAATTACTATTGTTTGTACCCCTAAAAGGCTAGGAGTAGGGGGAGTATGGAACAGGCAGCACCCTCAAACCTTCAGAAGTATGAGATGAACCTCAACAACTTGGAAAGGTGGATCTCTCTCACACGTACCAACACAGACTATCCCCCAATTTAACTGATCCCCAAAGGTTTTTGATTAAATAGCGGAATAGAAAATATGATCCCAAAAAAGTGTATGTATATCACACGTACACAACCACACTAGGCCCCAATTACTATTGTTTGTACCCCTAAAAGGCTAGGAGTAGGGGGAGTATGGAACAGGCAGCACCCTCAAACCTTCAGAAGTATGAGATGAACCCCAACAACTTGGAAAGGTGGATCTCTCTCACACGTACCAACACAGACTATCCCCCAATTTAACTGATCCCCAAAGGTTTTTGATTAAATAGCGGAATAGAAAATATGATCCCAAAAAAGTGTATGTATATCACACGTACACAACCACACTAGGCCCCAATTACTATTGTTTGTACCCCTAAAAGGCTAGGAGTAGGGGGAGTATGGAACAGGCAGCACCCTCAAACCTTCAGAAGTATGAGATGAACCTCAACAACTTGGAAAGGTGGATCTCTCTCACACGTACCAACACAGACTATCCCCCAATTTAACTGATCCCCAAAGGTTTTTGATTAAATAGCGGAATAGAAAATATGATCCCAAAAAAGTGTATGTATATCACACGTACACAACCACACTAGGCCCCAATTACTATTGTTTGTACCCCTAAAAGGCTAGGAGTAGGGGGAGTATGTAACAGGCAGCACCCTCAAACCTTCAGAAGTATGAGATGAACCCCAACAACTTGGAAAGGTGGATCTCTCTCACACGTACCAACACAGACTATCCCCCAATTTAACTGATCCCCAAAGGTTTTTGATTAAATAGCGGAATAGAAAATATGATCCCAAAAAAGTGTATGTATATCACACGTACACAACCACACTAGGCCCCAATTACTATTGTTTGTACCCCTAAAAGGCTAGGAGTAGGGGGAGTATGGAACAGGCAGCACCCTCAAACCTTCAGAAGTATGAGATGAACCTCAACAACTTGGAAAGGTGGATCTCTCTCACACGTACCAACACAGACTATCCCCCAATTTAACTGATCCCCAAAGGTTTTTGATTAAATAGCGGAATAGAAAATATGATCCCAAAAAAGTGTATGTATATCACACGTACACAACCACACTAGGCCCCAATTACTATTGTTTGTACCCCTAAAAGGCTAGGAGTAGGGGGAGTATGGAACAGGCAGCACCCTCAAACCTTCAGAAGTATGAGATGAACCCCAACAACTTGGAAAGGTGGATCTCTCTCACACGTACCAACACAGACTATCCCCCAATTTAACTGATCCCCAGAGGTTTTTGATTAAATAGCGGAATAGAAAATATGATCCCAAAAAAGTGTATGTATATCACACGTACACAACCACACTAGGCCCCAATTACTATTGTTTGTACCCCTAAAAGGCTAGGAGTAGGGGGAGTATGGAACAGGCAGCACCCTCAAACCTTCAGAAGTATGAGATGAACCTCAACAACTTGGAAAGGTGGATCTCTCTCACACGTACCAACACAGACTATCCCCCAATTTAACTGATCCCCAAAGGTTTTTGATTAAATAGCGGAATAGAAAATATGATCCCAAAAAAGTGTATGTATATCACACGTACACAACCACACTAGGCCCCAATTACTATTGTTTGTACCCCTAAAAGGCTAGGAGTAGGGGGAGTATGTAACAGGCAGCACCCTCAAACCTTCAGAAGTATGAGATGAACCCCAACAACTTGGAAAGGTGGATCTCTCTCACACGTACCAACACAGACTATCCCCCAATTTAACTGATCCCCAAAGGTTTTTGATTAAATAGCGGAATAGAAAATATGATCCCAAAAAAGTGTATGTATATCACACGTACACAACCACACTAGGCCCCAATTACTATTGTTTGTACCCCTAAAAGGCTAGGAGTAGGGGGAGTATGGAACAGGCAGCACCCTCAAACCTTCAGAAGTATGAGATGAACCTCAACAACTTGGAAAGGTGGATCTCTCTCACACGTACCAACACAGACTATCCCCCAATTTAACTGATCCCCAAAGGTTTTTGATTAAATAGCGGAATAGAAAATATGATCCCAAAAAAGTGTATGTATATCACACGTACACAACCACACTAGGCCCCAATTACTATTGTTTGTACCCCTAAAAGGCTAGGAGTAGGGGGAGTATGGAACAGGCAGCACCCTCAAACCTTCAGAAGTATGAGATGAACCCCAACAACTTGGAAAGGTGGATCTCTCTCACACGTACCAACACAGACTATCCCCCAATTTAACTGATCCCCAAAGGTTTTTGATTAAATAGCGGAATAGAAAATATGATCCCAAAAAAGTGTATGTATATCACACGTACACAACCACACTAGGCCCCAATTACTATTGTTTGTACCCCTAAAAGGCTAGGAGTAGGGGGAGTATGGAACAGGCAGCACCCTCAAACCTTCAGAAGTATGAGATGAACCTCAACAACTTGGAAAGGTGGATCTCTCTCACACGTACCAACACAGACTATCCCCCAATTTAACTGATCCCCAAAGGTTTTTGATTAAATAGCGGAATAGAAAATATGATCCCAAAAAAGTGTATGTATATCACACGTACACAACCACACTAGGCCCCAATTACTATTGTTTGTACCCCTAAAAGGCTAGGAGTAGGGGGAGTATGTAACAGGCAGCACCCTCAAACCTTCAGAAGTATGAGATGAACCCCAACAACTTGGAAAGGTGGATCTCTCTCACACGTACCAACACAGACTATCCCCCAATTTAACTGATCCCCAAAGGTTTTTGATTAAATAGCGGAATAGAAAATATGATCCCAAAAAAGTGTATGTATATCACACGTACACAACCACACTAGGCCCCAATTACTATTGTTTGTACCCCTAAAAGGCTAGGAGTAGGGGGAGTATGGAACAGGCAGCACCCTCAAACCTTCAGAAGTATGAGATGAACCTCAACAACTTGGAAAGGTGGATCTCTCTCACACGTACCAACACAGACTATCCCCCAATTTAACTGATCCCCAAAGGTTTTTGATTAAATAGCGGAATAGAAAATATGATCCCAAAAAAGTGTATGTATATCACACGTACACAACCACACTAGGCCCCAATTACTATTGTTTGTACCCCTAAAAGGCTAGGAGTAGGGGGAGTATGGAACAGGCAGCACCCTCAAACCTTCAGAAGTATGAGATGAACCCCAACAACTTGGAAAGGTGGATCTCTCTCACACGTACCAACACAGACTATCCCCCAATTTAACTGATCCCCAGAGGTTTTTGATTAAATAGCGGAATAGAAAATATGATCCCAAAAAAGTGTATGTATATCACACGTACACAACCACACTAGGCCCCAATTACTATTGTTTGTACCCCTAAAAGGCTAGGAGTAGGGGGAGTATGGAACAGGCAGCACCCTCAAACCTTCAGAAGTATGAGATGAACCTCAACAACTTGGAAAGGTGGATCTCTCTCACACGTACCAACACAGACTATCCCCCAATTTAACTGATCCCCAAAGGTTTTTGATTAAATAGCGGAATAGAAAATATGATCCCAAAAAAGTGTATGTATATCACACGTACACAACCACACTAGGCCCCAATTACTATTGTTTGTACCCCTAAAAGGCTAGGAGTAGGGGGAGTATGGAACAGGCAGCACCCTCAAACCTTCAGAAGTATGAGATGAACCCCAACAACTTGGAAAGGTGGATCTCTCTCACACGTACCAACACAGACTATCCCCCAATTTAACTGATCCCCAGAGGTTTTTGATTAAATAGCGGAATAGAAAATATGATCCCAAAAAAGTGTATGTATATCACACGTACACAACCACACTAGGCCCCAATTACTATTGTTTGTACCCCTAAAAGGCTAGGAGTAGGGGGAGTATGGAACAGGCAGCACCCTCAAACCTTCAGAAGTATGAGATGAACCCCAACAACTTGGAAAGGTGGATCTCTCTCACACGTACCAACACAGACTATCCCCCAATTTAACTGATCCCCAGAGGTTTTTGATTAAATAGCGGAATAGAAAATATGATCCCAAAAAAGTGTATGTATATCACACGTACACAACCACACTAGGCCCCAATTACTATTGTTTGTACCCCTAAAAGGCTAGGAGTAGGGGGAGTATGGAACAGGCAGCACCCTCAAACCTTCAGAAGTATGAGATGAACCCCAACAACTTGGAAAGGTGGATCTCTCTCACACGTACCAACACAGACTATCCCCCAATTTAACTGATCCCCAAAGGTTTTTGATTAAATAGCGGAATAGAAAATATGATCCCAAAAAAGTGTATGTATATCACACGTACACAACCACACTAGGCCCCAATTACTATTGTTTGTACCCCTAAAAGGCTAGATGAGGAGTAGGGGGAGTATGGAACAGGCAGCACCCTCAAACCTTCAGTATGAGATTGTGTTCACTGTACCCCACAAAGATTGAGTTCACTGCACCCCACAATGATTGTGTTCACTGCACCCCACAAAGATTGTGTTCACTGCACCTCACAAAGATTGTGTTCACTGTACCCCCCAAAGATTGTGTTCACTGCACCCCACAAAGATTCTGTTCACTGTACCCCACAAAGATTGTGTTCACTGCACCCCAAAAAGATTGTGTTCACTGCACCCCAAAAAGGATGTTGTTCACTGCACCCCAAAAAGGATGTTGTTCACTCCACCCCAAAAAGATTGTGTTCACTGCACCCCACAAAGATTGTGTTCACTGCACCCCAAAAAGATTGTGTTCACTGCACCCCAAAAATGATTTTGTTCACTGCACCCCAAAAAGGATTTTGTTCACTGCACCCCAAAAAGGATGTTGTTCACTCCACCCCAAAAAGATTGTGTTCACTGCACCCCAAAAAGATTGTGTTCACTGCACCCCACAAAGGATTTTGTTCACTGCACCCCAAAAAGATTGTGTTCACTGCACCCCAAAAAGGATGTTGTTCACTGCACCCCAAAAAGGATTTTGTTCACTGCACCCCAAAAAGATTGTGTTCACTGCACCCCACAAAGGATTTTGTTCACTGCACCCCACAAAGATTGTGTTCACTGCACACCAAAAAGGATTGTGTTCACTGCACCCCAAAAAGATTTTGTTCACTGCACCCCAAAAAGATTGTGTTCACTGCAGCCCAAAAAGATTGTGTTCACTGCAGCCCAAAAAGATTGTGTTCACTGCAGCCCAAAAAGATTGTGTTCACTGCAGCTCACACACAGAAAAATGGATGTGGATCACTGACACCTGCCTATCTCCAATCCCACACCACACAGCAATATCGATTGTAGTTTGTAGAACACAGTTTCCCTAAAATTCAGCAGACTCTGTCCCTAACAGGATTGAGAAGAGATCGTAGATCAGGATTGAGTGCAGACCCCACCCCCCACACAGCAATATCGATTGTAGTTTGTAGAAGACACTGACCCTATATAATTCAGCAGACTCTATCCCTAAAATGCCTACAACTCGCCCTGCCTAAACACTCCGACCTGTCCCTCAATTCTATCCGGACACAAATGGTTTTTTCCTGCCTATCTTTCCCTAATCAGCAGCCAGCACGTTGATGTGTGCTCTGTCCCTGAATCTAAGCAGCATAATGACGCCGCTGCGGCTGCCTCGAACTTATAAAGACTTGGTCACATGCTTCAGACGGCCAATCACAGCTACTGAGACATTTGCAGGCATGGCTGGGATGGCTTAAGGCACACCAGTTAAACGATTGTTGATTGGCTGTTGAAAGCCCGCCATGAAAAGAGCGCCAAAGCATGCAAAACCCGGAAATAAAACGACCGAACACGGATTTTTACCCGAACATACAGTAAAGTGTCCGTTTCCGTGTTCGGGTACAAAAAATCCAATTATTCGGTACGAACACGAATAATACAGTCCGTGTTCGCTCAACACTACTCGCGAACCCTATTGGAGCCCCTCCATACCGGTTCCACTTTCTCTATACCCCAAAATTTGAGGTGAGTAGGATCCCTATTGTGGAAATCTCGGAAATGGAGTGACACACTGTGGTCCTTAAACCCATTACGAATGTTCGTAATATGTTCAGACACTCTCGTGGTTATTGTCCGTTTGGTCCTCCCAATGTAAAGTAAATTACAGGGACACTGCAGACAGTATACCACATGGGTGGTGTTGCAAGTAATCAGATCTTTTATTGCGAAAGTTTGGCCATTCGATGGAGATGTAAAACTGGCAAAGTTCCTCAAATGCGTATTTACCTGTTTACATGTCTTACACCTCCTACATGCAAAGAAACCAACTCTTTCGTCCCAGAACATGACTGGTTTCTTTGGAGGATCTAAAACCTTTTTTACTACATGATCTCCAAATGTTGGTCCCCTTCTATAAATGAAGTTTGGAGAATCAGGTAGCACCCCACATAGGAGCTTGTCCATGCGCAGTACAGGCCAGTGTCTTCTAAAGACCTGTTCTACTTCACGATACTGTGCACTGAACTGTGTAATAAAGCTCCATTTATGTTCCTGTGTCCTTTCTTTTACCGAGTCCCTCAGACACTCTTCCTGAGTTAGGGAACCTATTTCAGTTATTGTTTTATCCAAATTGACGGCTGGGTACCCTTTCTCGACAAATCTCTCCTTTAGGATTTGGGACTGTTTAAAAAAATCCGCTTCCATGGTACAATTCCTTCTTACACGAAGGAACTGTCCCCTGGGGATATTAGACAACCACAGTTGGTGGTGTCCACTCTGGACGGGGAGATATCCATTCCGGTCGGTCGGCTTGAAGTACACTTGAGTCCTCAGTCCACCGTCTAGAAGGGATATCTCCACGTCCAGGTAATGAATCTTTTCGCGACTCCAACTGAAGTCTAACTTAATATTATTTTTATTGTCATTCAGTTTGTCGCAGAACTCCACCAGAGAGGACTCGGTCCCTGCCCAAACGAGGAATAAATCGTCGATGTATCGACGATACATGATCAACTCTTCATGTTGGGCAGCAAAAATCGACCGGTCCTCCCATTCCCCCATAAATAAGTTAGCTAGACTGGGAGCGAATTTCGCCCCCATAGCTACACCTCTCTGCTGCTGGTAAAACGTACTATTGAACCAAAAATAATTATGCGCTAGACAGAAATCAAGAACATCTCTCAAAAAACGTTTTTGAATATCCGGGATATCGTCCCTTTTACTAAAGGCCCAATTGAAAGCGAGCAATGCGTCCTCATGTTGGATAATCGTATAAAGAGACGAGACATCCGCTGTAACCAGAAAGATGTCCCTATTGCTCGGTAACTCAACCTCTCTTAAAGCGATCAAAAAGGCCTTAGTGTCTCTCAGGTATGACCTTAACTGTAATACACTCTTTTGTAAGAAGAAGTCTAGGTACTCTCCTAGCCTCGACGTTACAGATTGAATACCATTAACTATTGGTCTAGCCGGAGGGTTGACCATGTCCTTATGGACTTTAGGTAACGTGTAAATCGTTGGTATTCTGCTGAAGCTAGGTACCAGATATTGTTTCTCCTTCTTACATAGAATCCGATTCTCATACCCTCTTTCGACCAGTGTACCCAGTTCCCGTCTATACTGCAAGGTGGGATCCGTTCTTAAGATCTTATATGTCTCAGTGTCCGCCAGCATATTAGAGAGTTGGGTATGGTAATACTCTTTTTTAAGGAGAACCACACCTCCGCCCTTATCAGCGGGCCTAATAATCACGTCCTTTCTCTTTTCCAGTGCTTCCAATCCTTCTTGAATATGTCTTGGATTCACACATTTCTTATTTGGGATTTCCTTCAAATCCCTAATCACAAGATTTTTAAACACTTCTATGTGCTGGTTGGACGATTGTTGTGGGTTAAAAAGTGAACAATTCTTAAGCCCACTATCCACTCCCACTGTATAGTTGGTTAGACTAGCTTTGGGAGCCCCCAAAGACCGAGCCGGGTTCAAGTAGTATTTTTTCAAATTAATTTTCCTTACAAACTTGTGAAGGTCAATGTAAACGTTAAATTTATTTACAGGTTGGTGTCTAGCGCATTTTAAACCAGCATGCAGGATATTCAGCTCTTTATCTGTTAGGGATACCTCTGCAAGATTATAAATTCCATTTAATCTCCGTCCCGTCTTCTTTTTTTGTTTTTTATGTCCGGCTCTGCAACCCCTGAAGCTCGATCTCCCATGCCATATTGGGGGCCTGGCTGTTGTCTCCACTGGGGATTGTACGTCCCCTGTGGTTGAGGTGGACCCCACCACTGGGGTCTCCCCCTCCATGGCCTGCCTCCCCTCCTCCCACCCCTGCCTCTGCCTCCTCTCCAATGAAAAGGGCGAGCGGGATTCGGGATAGAGGGCTGTGGGTCCTCATATTGATTTAGAGCCTCATATCTGTTATGTAACGGGACCCTATACGGCGAGTCACACCGGGGGACAGACTGATGTCCATACCCCGCATGTTGACTTTGTTGGTCACCCCTATAGGGCGGAGCCACCTCCGACTTTTGCACAGTTTTAGCCCGTGCCCCAAGTTGTCCAGCTGATGGCCTGGACTGGCCTCTAGGAGTGCTAGGGCCAGGGGTTGCCAACTGACTATTTGGATAATTGGCGGCTAATATTATTTCATTCTGTGCACTCAGATTGGAGGTAACCCCTGGGTTTTGCCAGAGATAAATTGAATTACTTTTAAAATCTCCCAAATCTCTATAATATTTTTTAACCTTTTTCTTATGGGTATCTTTGTCTATTTTCTGCAATTTTTTCTTAATATCTGAGTTGAATTTTAAAACAATCGGTGAGTCCTTATCCTCATCTAAAATAATTTTTAAATCTGCTATTTTCTTTTCCAAAATTTTCATTTTCAACTTTTTCCTCTTTAGTATCAGTTCCTGCAATCTGATGCCTGAATTATTAAAAAAATCCAACCACTCCTGGGTGGAACTGGCATCATCAAGAGCATCCTGGGGGGTGACTTCCCACCTAAGGCTCCTCATGATGATTTTCTCTTTAATGTATTTCTCGAAGGTACAAATGTCCCACCACGTCCTCACTTGTTTCTCCAGGGTATGACCCAGGATGTTCAAATTTGAAGTGAGATCGTGCGAGACATTAATTTCAGATTCCTCAGAGAAAATAGAGTCTACTTCCAGTTGCCTATCTTTCAAGAAGGATATTGCATCCATGGCAGCAGGGTTACAAGATAGGATATGGAAAACAAAGAGTTAAATAATGTGTGACCGGAGTACCAGTCTCATGAAATAACTCACCCCGCGCACAATGATCTAGTATTGAATAGATGGCAACAAGATATAATTAAGATGACGTAAAGTCTCAAAGCAGCTGCTATACAGATAAAATTGTTACAAAAGGTGTTGAGAATATTGAACCAAGTAAAATATAACTGAACACTAGCAGCGCTAAGGTAAACAGATCTATTGTAAAACACAACGTCCCTAAAGACTCATAAAATATATATGTGTGTACAGTCCATACAGTGGTATATCAGGCACAATCCATCCACCAGGGTAGGGAGTGAAGGGTCTTGTCTGTTCTGCCAAAGTTCAACCACACTCCAGTGCTCCCCCCCTTTAAATTGAACACTCACCAAAACACGGTGAATATAGAGCCTTCAATACGATCCACCAATCAGCGGGTGTATAAATCACTGCTGGGCTGTACCTAGCTGCTCCTCCCTCCAACTTTTCCTCCGTTCAAAAATTCATGTAATTGAACAAAGTGGGGGCAACAATAGTGTAATTCTGCAACACTTTATTTAAAATCACACAAAATAACAAGCCCCTCTCCCCTCCAGATGGCTACTTACAAGAGGGCTATGGAGTGAAGGCATAAAGCTCAAAATATGCACACTCGATGACCATTCCAAAGAAAATTCCTGCAGCCTAATAGGAATCCCGAATGATGACCAGTGTGCAAAGTATAGCGACCGCGCACATCGGCTCTGACGTTTCGTCCACTTGACTTCTTCTGAGAGCCCATGTGCGCGGCGCGGTCGTGTTCCTTTAATAAAGACGCCGGCGCATGCGCACCAGCGTCCGATTTGGGGTCACCCGAAAGTGCAAGGCTTTTACTGAATACCTACATCGGTATTCAGATGTCCGGACACGCACTTCCGGCCGGACGTGACGACGCACATCCGCCGTCAGCCTCAGAACAGATGAGCGATGTCAACATCCGGTTAAACACCGGAAGTCCGTCACCGTCCAGCTCCGTCAACACCAGCTCTGCAGACATCAGTGTTCCGATGTCCGGACACACACCTACAGCCAGACGTGACGACGCACATCCTCCGTCAGCCCCAGACAGGATGAGCGATGTCAACATCCGGTTAAAAACCGGAAGTCCGTCACCGTCCAGCTCCATCAACACCAGCTCTGCAGACACCCCTTACCATTGGGCACAGGACTGAGACAACAGTCTAAAATAGACCGCTATATATCAGCATATAAAACCGGGGCAATTTATGACTATATTAATAATAGTACACAGCATCCATATTTTTCGCTGAATGCCTTACACTTAACATCTGCAACTTAATAAATAAGCTAATTGTACTCAAAACAAAAAAAAAAAATACAAAAAAATATCAAGCATCGAATATGCAGTCTGATACATAAAGTACATTAATGATAAAATTGTATAAATAGCAGCAAATATACATAAAACATGTATACCTGAAATTCTTAAAATCTTAAAAGGCATAATTATATATATAAACTCAAACTTGAACTAAAAGTGACCATAAAAGACAATCTAAAAACGATAATGATCAATAATACCCAATATGTCAAAATTGTATTAAAATCAGACACAAGAAAAAAGAACAGAAAAAACGAGAAAGAGAGAAAAAAGGTAACAGGGTCCAGCACCTGATCTGTCTACCAACATATATACGCGAACCAGGATCGTCTCCATATACTACAAAAATGCTTCCTCCCAGAAGTCTGGATACAAACCTCATCCCTGGTATTAATAATTGCTAATAAAGCAGTTAATATCCAGATCAACGTTTAAACCTTTAGGGTACAAACTATCCGTCAGGTAGATCCAGTGTGTTTCGCGCTTCGAAACCTCGCGAACCCTATTCGAGCCCCTCCATACCGGTTCCACTTTCTCTATACCCCAAAATTTGAGGTGAGTAGGATCCCTATTGTGGAAATCTCGGAAATGGAGTGACACACTGTGGTCCTTAAACCCATTACGAATGTTCGTAATATGTTCAGACACTCTCGTGGTTATTGTCCGTTTGGTCCTCCCAATGTAAAGTAAATTACAGGGACACTGCAGACAGTATACCACATGGGTGGTGTTGCAAGTAATCAGATCTTTTATTGCGAAAGTTTGGCCATTCGATGGAGATGTAAAACTGGCAAAGTTCCTCAAATGCGTATTTACCTGTTTACATGTCTTACACCTCCTACATGCAAAGAAACCAACTCTTTCGTCCCAGAACATGACTGGTTTCTTTGGAGGATCTAAAACCTTTTTTACTACATGATCTCCAAATGTTGGTCCCCTTCTATAAATGAAGTTTGGAGAATCAGGTAGCACCCCACATAGGAGCTTGTCCATGCGCAGTACAGGCCAGTGTCTTCTAAAGACCTGTTCTACTTCACGATACTGTGCACTGAACTGTGTAATAAAGCTCCATTCATGTTCCTGTGTCCTTTCTTTTACCGAGTCCCTCAGACACTCTTCCTGAGTTAGGGAACCTATTTCAGTTATTGTTTTATCCAAATTGACGGCTGGGTACCCTTTCTCGACAAATCTCTCCTTTAGGATTTGGGACTGTTTAAAAAAATCCGCTTCCATGGTACAATTCCTTCTTACACGAAGGAACTGTCCCCTGGGGATATTAGACAACCACAGTTGGTGGTGTCCACTCTGGACGGGGAGATATCCATTCCGGTCGGTCGGCTTGAAGTACACTTGAGTCCTCAGTCCACCGTCTAGAAGGGATATCTCCACGTCCAGGTAATGAATCTTTTCGCGACTCCAACTGAAGTCAAACTTAATATTATTTTTATTGTCATTCAGTTTGTCGCAGAACTCCACCAGAGAGGACTCGGTCCCTGCCCAAACGAGGAATAAATCGTCGATGTATCGACGATACATGATCAACTCTTCATGTTGGGCAGCAAAAATCGACCGGTCCTCCCATTCCCCCATAAATAAGTTAGCTAGACTGGGAGTGAATTTCGCCCCCATAGCTACACCTCTCTGCTGCTGGTAAAACGTACTATTGAACCAAAAATAATTATGCGCTAGACAGAAATCAAGAACATCTCTCAAAAAACGTTTTTGAATATCCGGGATATCGTCCCTTTTACTAAAGGCCCAATTGAAAGCGAGCAATGCGTCCTCATGTTGGATAATCGTATAAAGAGACGAGACATCCGCTGTAACCAGAAAGATGTCCCTATTGCTCGGTTCAATAGTACGTTTTACCAGCAGCAGAGAGGTGTAGCTATGGGGGCGAAATTCGCTCCCAGTCTAGCTAACTTATTTATGGGGGAATGGGAGGACCGGTCGATTTTTGCTGCCCAACATGAAGAGTTGATCATGTATCGTCGATACATCGACGATTTATTCCTCGTTTGGGCAGGGACCGAGTCCTCTCTGGTGGAGTTCTGCGACAAACTGAATGACAATAAAAATAATATTAAGTTAGACTTCAGTTGGAGTCGCGAAAAGATTCATTACCTGGACGTGGAGATATCCCTTCTAGACGGTGGACTGAGGACTCAAGTGTACTTCAAGCCGACCGACCGGAATGGATATCTCCCCGTCCAGAGTGGACACCACCAACTGTGGTTGTCTAATATCCCCAGGGGACAGTTCCTTCGTGTAAGAAGGAATTGTACCATGGAAGCGGATTTTTTTAAACAGTCCCAAATCCTAAAGGAGAGATTTGTCGAGAAAGGGTACCCAGCCGTCAATTTGGATAAAACAATAACTGAAATAGGTTCCCTAACTCAGGAAGAGTGTCTGAGGGACTCGGTAAAAGAAAGGACACAGGAACATGAATGGAGCTTTATTACACAGTTCAGTGCACAGTATCGTGAAGTAGAACAGGTCTTTAGAAGACACTGGCCTGTACTGCGCATGGACAAGCTCCTATGTGGGGTGCTACCTGATTCTCCAAACTTCATTTATAGAAGGGGACCAACATTTGGAGATCATGTAGTAAAAAAGGTTTTAGATCCTCCAAAGAAACCAGTCATGTTCTGGGACGAAAGAGTTGGTTTCTTTGCATGTAGGAGGTGTAAGACATGTAAACAGGTAAATACGCATTTGAGGAACTTTGCCAGTTTTACATCTCCATCGAATGGCCAAACTTTCGCAATAAAAGATCTGATTACTTGCAACACCACCCATGTGGTATACTGTCTGCAGTGTCCCTGTAATTTACTTTACATTGGGAGGACCAAACGGACAATAACCACGAGAGTGTCTGAACATATTACGAACATTCGTAATGGGTTTAAGGACCACAGTGTGTCACTCCATTTCCGAGATTTCCACAATAGGGATCCTACTCACCTCAAATTTTGGGGTATAGAGAAAGTGGAACCGGTATGGAGGGGCTCGAATAGGGTTCGCGAGGTTTCGAAGCGCGAAACACACTGGATCTACCTGACGGATAGTTTGTACCCTAAAGGTTTAAACGTTGATCTGGATATTAACTGCTTTATTAGCAATTATTAATACCAGGGATGAGGTTTGTATCCAGACTTCTGGGAGGAAGCATTTTTGTAGTATATGGAGACGATCCTGGTTCGCGTATATATGTTGGTAGACAGATCAGGTGCTGGACCCTGTTACCTTTTTTCTCTCTTTCTCGTTTTTTCTGTTCTTTTTTCTTGTGTCTGATTTTAATACAATTTTGACATATTGGGTATTATTGATCATTATCGTTTTTAGATTGTCTTTTATGGTCACTTTTAGTTCAAGTTTGAGTTTATATATATATAATTATGCCTTTTAAGCTTTTAAGAATTTCAGGTATACATGTTTTATGTATATTTGCTGCTATTTATACAATTTTATCATTAATGTACTTTATGTATCAGACTGCATATTCGATGCTTGATATTTTTTTTGTATTTTTTTTTTTTGTTTTGAGTACAATTAGCTTATTTATTAAGTTGCAGATGTTAAGTGTAAGGCATTCAGCGAAAAATATGGATGCTGTGTACTATTATTAATATAGTCATAAATTGCCCCGGTTTTATATGCTGATATACAGTGGGTACGGAAAGTATTCAGACCCCCTTAAATTTTTCACTCTTTGTTATATTGCAGCCATTTGCTAAAATCATTTAAGTTCATTCTTCTTCCTCATGAATGTACACACAGCTCCCCATATTGACGGAAAAACACAGAATTGTTGACATTGTTGCAGATTTATTAAAAAAGAAAAACTGAAATATCACATGGTCCTAAGTATTCAGACCCTTTGCTGTGACACTCATATATTTAACTCAGGTGCTTTCCATTTCTTCTGATCATCCTTGAGATGGTTCTACACCTTCATTTGAGTCCAGCTGTGTTTGATTATACTGATTGGACTTGATTAGGAAAGCCACACACCTGTCTATATAAGACCTTCCAGATCACAATGCATGTCAGAGCAAATGAGAATCATGAGGTCAAAGGAACTGCCTGAAGAGCTCAGAGACAGAATTGTGGCAAGGCACAGATCTGGCCAAGGTTACAAAAAGATTTCTGCTGCACTTAAGGTTCCTAAGAGCACAGTGGCCTCCATAATCCTCAAATAGAAGATGTTTGGGACGACCAGAACCCTTCCTAGAGCTGGCCGTCCGGCCAAACTGAGCTATCGGGGGAGAAGAGCCTTGGTGAGAGAGGTAAAGAAGAACCCAAAGATCACTGTGGCTGAGCTCCAGAGATGCAGTCAGGAGATGGGAGAAAGTTGTAGAAAGTCAACCATCACTGCAGCCCTCCACCAGTCGGGGCTTTATGGCAGAGTGGCCCGACGGAAGCCTCTCCTCAGTGTAAGACACATGAAAGGCCGCATGGAGTTTGCTAAAAAACACCTGAAGGACTCCAAGATGGTGAGAAATAAGATTCTCTGGTCTGATGAGACCAAAATAGAACTTTTTGGCCTTAATTCTAAGCGGTATGTGTGGAGAAAACCAGGCACTGCTCATCACCTGTCCAATACAGTCCCAACAGTGAAGCATGGTGGTGGCAGCATCATGCTGTGGGGGTGTTTTTCAGCTGCAGGGACAGGACGACTGGTTGCAATCGAGGGAAAGATGAATGCGGCCAAGTACAGGGATATTCTGGACAAAAACCTTCTCCAGAGTGCTCTGGACCTCAGACTGGGCCGAAGGTTTACCTTCCAACAAGACAATGACCCTAAGCACACAGCTAAAATAACGAAGGAGTGGCTTCACAACAACTCCGTGACTGTTCTTGAATGGCCCAGCCAGAGCCCTGACTTAAACCCAATTGAGCATCTCTGGAGAGACCTAAAAATGGCTGTCCACCAACGTTTACCATCCAACCTGACAGAACTGGAGAGGATCTGCAAGGAGGAATGGCAGAGGATCCCCAAATCCAGGTGTGAAAGACTTGTTGCATCTTTCCCAAAAAGACTCCTGGCTGTATTAGATCAAAAGGGGGCTTCTACTAAATACTGAGCAAAGGGTCTGAATACTTAGGACCATGTGATATTTCAGTTTTTCTTTTTTAATAAATCTGCAACAATGTCAACAATTCTGTGTTTTTCTGTCAGTATGGGGTGCTATGTGTACATTCATGAGGAAGAAGAATGAACTTAAATGATTTTAGCAAATGGCTGCAATATAACAAAGAGTGAAAAATTTAAGGGGGTCTGAATACTTTCCGTACCCACTGTATAGCGGTCTATTTTAGACTGTTGTCTCAGTCCTGTGCCCAATGGTAAGGGGTGTCTGCAGAGCTGGTGTTGATGGAGCTGGACGGTGACGGACTTCCGGTTTTTAACCGGATGTTGACATCGCTCATCCTGTCTGGGGCTGACGGCGGATGTGCGTCGTCACGTCTGGCTGTAGGTGTGTGTCCGGACATCGGAACACTGATGTCTGCAGAGCTGGTGTTGACGGAGCTGGACGGTGACGGACTTCCGGTGTTTAACCGGATGTTGACATCGCTCATCTGTTCTGAGGCTGACGGCGGATGTGCGTCGTCACGTCCGGCCGGAAGTGCGTGTCCGGACATCTGAATACCGATGTAGGTATTCAGTAAAAGCCTTGCACTTTCGGGTGACCCCAAATCGGACGCTGGTGCGCATGCGCCGGCGTCTTTATTAAAGGAACACGACCGCGCCGCGCACATGGGCTCTCAGAAGAAGTCAAGTGGACGAAACGTCAGAGCCGATGTGCGCGGTCGCTATACTTTGCACACTGGTCATCATTCGGGATTCCTATTAGGCTGCAGGAATTTTCTTTGGAATGGTCATCGAGTGTGCATATTTTGAGCTTTATGCCTTCACTCCATAGCCCTCTTGTAAGTAGCCATCTGGAGGGGAGAGGGGCTTGTTATTTTGTGTGATTTTAAATAAAGTGTTGCAGAATTACACTATTGTTGCCCCCACTTTGTTCAATTACATGAATTTTTGAACGGAGGAAAAGTTGGAGGGAGGAGCAGCTAGGTACAGCCCAGCAGTGATTTATACACCCGCTGATTGGTGGATCGTATTGAAGGCTCTATATTCACCGTGTTTTGGTGAGTGTTCAATTTAAAGGGGGGGAGCACTGGAGTGTGGTTGAACTTTGGCAGAACAGACAAGACCCTTCACTCCCTACCCTGGTGGATGGATTGTGCCTGATATACCACTGTATGGACTGTACACACATATATATTTTATGAGTCTTTAGGGACGTTGTGTTTTACAATAGATCTGTTTACCTTAGCGCTGCTAGTGTTCAGTTATATTTTACTTGGTTCAATATTCTCAACACCTTTTGTAACAATTTTATCTGTATAGCAGCTGCTTTGAGACTTTACGTCATCTTAATTATATCTTGTTGCCATCTATTCAATACTAGATCATTGTGCGCGGGGTGAGTTATTTCATGAGACTGGTACTCCGGTCACACATTATTTAACTCTTTGTTTTCCATATCCTATCTTGTAACCCTGCTGCCATGGATGCAATATCCTTCTTGAAAGATAGGCAACTGGAAGTAGACTCTATTTTCTCTGAGGAATCTGAAATTAATGTCTCGCACGATCTCACTTCAAATTTGAACATCCTGGGTCATACCCTGGAGAAACAAGTGAGGATGTGGTGGGACATTTGTACCTTCGAGAAATACATTAAAGAGAAAATCATCATGAGGAGCCTTAGGTGGGAAGTCACCCCCCAGGATGCTCTTGATGATGCCAGTTCCACCCAGGAGTGGTTGGATTTTTTTAATAATTCAGGCATCAGATTGCAGGAACTGATACTAAAGAGGAAAAAGTTGAAAATGAAAATTTTGGAAAAGAAAATAGCAGATTTAAAAATTATTTTAGATGAGGATAAGGACTCACCGATTGTTTTAAAATTCAACTCAGATATTAAGAAAAAATTGCAGAAAATAGACAAAGATACCCATAAGAAAAAGGTTAAAAAATATTATAGAGATTTGGGAGATTTTAAAAGTAATTCAATTTATCTCTGGCAAAACCCAGGGGTTACCTCCAATCTGAGTGCACAGAATGAAATAATATTAGCCGCCAATTATCCAAATAGTCAGTTGGCAACCCCTGGCCCTAGCACTCCTAGAGGCCAGTCCAGGCCATCAGCTGGACAACTTGGGGCACGGGCTAAAACTGTGCAAAAGTCGGAGGTGGCTCCGCCCTATAGGGGTGACCAACAAAGTCAACATGCGGGGTATGGACATCAGTCTGTCCCCCGGTGTGACTCGCCGTATAGGGTCCCGTTACATAACAGATATGAGGCTCTAAATCAATATGAGGACCCACAGCCCTCTATCCCGAATCCCGCTCGCCCTTTTCATTGGAGAGGAGGCAGAGGCAGGGGTGGGAGGAGGGGAGGCAGGCCATGGAGGGGGAGACCCCAGTGGTGGGGTCCACCTCAACCACAGGGGACGTACAATTCCCAGTGGAGACAACAGCCAGGCCCCCAATATGGCATGGGAGATCGAGCTTCAGGGGTTGCAGAGCCGGACATAAAAAACAAAAAAAGAAGACGGGACGGAGATTAAATGGAATTTATAATCTTGCAGAGGTATCCCTAACAGATAAAGAGCTGAATATCCTGCATGCTGGTTTAAAATGCGCTAGACACCAACCTGTAAATAAATTTAACGTTTACATTGACCTTCACAAGTTTGTAAGGAAAATTAATTTGAAAAAATACTACTTGAACCCGGCTCGGTCTTTGGGGGCTCCCAAAGCTAGTCTAACCAACTATACAGTGGGAGTGGATAGTGGGCTTAAGAATTGTTCACTTTTTAACCCACAACAATCGTCCAACCAGCACATAGAAGTGTTTAAAAATCTTGTGATTAGGGATTTGAAGGAAATCCCAAATAAGAAATGTGTGAATCCAAGACATATTCAAGAAGGATTGGAAGCACTGGAAAAGAGAAAGGACGTGATTATTAGGCCCGCTGATAAGGGCGGAGGTGTGGTTCTCCTTAAAAAAGAGTATTACCATACCCAACTCTCTACTATGCTGGCGGACACTGAGACATATAAGATCTTAAGAACGGATCCCACCTTGCAGTATAGACGGGAACTGGGTACACTGGTCGAAAGAGGGTATGAGAATCGGATTCTATGTAAGAAGGAGAAACAATATCTGGTACCTAGCTTCAGCAGAATACCAACGATTTACACGTTACCTAAAGTCCATAAGGACATGGTCAACCCTCCGGCTAGACCAATAGTTAATGGTATTCAATCTGTAACGTCGAGGCTAGGAGAGTACCTAGACTTCTTCTTACAAAAGAGTGTATTACAGTTAAGGTCATACCTGAGAGACACTAAGGCCTTTTTGATCGCTTTAAGAGAGGTTGAGTTACCGAGCAATAGGGACATCTTTCTGGTTACAGCGGATGTCTCGTCTCTTTATACGATTATCCAACATGAGGACGCATTGCTCGCTTTCAATTGGGCCTTTAGTAAAAGGGACGATATCCCGGATATTCAAAAACGTTTTTTGAGAGATGTTCTTGATTTCTGTCTAGCGCATAATTATTTTTGGTTCAATAGTACGTTTTACCAGCAGCAGAGAGGTGTAGCTATGGGGGCGAAATTCGCTCCCAGTCTAGCTAACTTATTTATGGGGGAATGGGAGGACCGGTCGATTTTTGCTGCCCAACATGAAGAGTTGATCATGTATCGTCGATACATCGACGATTTATTCCTCGTTTGGGCAGGGACCGAGTCCTCTCTGGTGGAGTTCTGCGACAAACTGAATGACAATAAAAATAATATTAAGTTTGACTTCAGTTGGAGTCGCGAAAAGATTCATTACCTGGACGTGGAGATATCCCTTCTAGACGGTGGACTGAGGACTCAAGTGTACTTCAAGCCGACCGACCGGAATGGATATCTCCCCGTCCAGAGTGGACACCACCAACTGTGGTTGTCTAATATCCCCAGGGGACAGTTCCTTCGTGTAAGAAGGAATTGTACCATGGAAGCGGATTTTTTTAAACAGTCCCAAATCCTAAAGGAGAGATTTGTCGAGAAAGGGTACCCAGCCGTCAATTTGGATAAAACAATAACTGAAATAGGTTCCCTAACTCAGGAAGAGTGTCTGAGGGACTCGGTAAAAGAAAGGACACAGGAACATGAATGGAGCTTTATTACACAGTTCAGTGCACAGTATCGTGAAGTAGAACAGGTCTTTAGAAGACACTGGCCTGTACTGCGCATGGACAAGCTCCTATGTGGGGTGCTACCTGATTCTCCAAACTTCATTTATAGAAGGGGACCAACATTTGGAGATCATGTAGTAAAAAAGGTTTTAGATCCTCCAAAGAAACCAGTCATGTTCTGGGACGAAAGAGTTGGTTTCTTTGCATGTAGGAGGTGTAAGACATGTAAACAGGTAAATACGCATTTGAGGAACTTTGCCAGTTTTACATCTCCATCGAATGGCCAAACTTTCGCAATAAAAGATCTGATTACTTGCAACACCACCCATGTGGTATACTGTCTGCAGTGTCCCTGTAATTTACTTTACATTGGGAGGACCAAACGGACAATAACCACGAGAGTGTCTGAACATATTACGAACATTCGTAATGGGTTTAAGGACCACAGTGTGTCACTCCATTTCCGAGATTTCCACAATAGGGATCCTACTCACCTCAAATTTTGGGGTATAGAGAAAGTGGAACCGGTATGGAGGGGCTCGAATAGGGTTCGCGAGGTTTCGAAGCGCGAAACACACTGGATCTACCTGACGGATAGTTTGTACCCTAAAGGTTTAAACGTTGATCTGGATATTAACTGCTTTATTAGCAATTATTAATACCAGGGATGAGGTTTGTATCCAGACTTCTGGGAGGAAGCATTTTTGTAGTATATGGAGACGATCCTGGTTCGCGTATATATGTTGGTAGACAGATCAGGTGCTGGACCCTGTTACCTTTTTTCTCTCTTTCTCGTTTTTTCTGTTCTTTTTTCTTGTGTCTGATTTTAATACAATTTTGACATATTGGGTATTATTGATCATTATCGTTTTTAGATTGTCTTTTATGGTCACTTTTAGTTCAAGTTTGAGTTTATATATATAATTATGCCTTTTAAGATTTTAAGAATTTCAGGTATACATGTTTTATGTATATTTGCTGCTATTTATACAATTTTATCATTAATGTACTTTATGTATCAGACTGCATATTCGATGCTTGATATTTTTTTGTATTTTTTTTTTTTGTTTTGAGTACAATTAGCTTATTTATTAAGTTGCAGATGTTAAGTGTAAGGCATTCAGCGAAAAATATGGATGCTGTGTACTATTATTAATATAGTCATAAATTGCCCCGGTTTTATATGCTGATATATAGCGGTCTATTTTAGACTGTTGTCTCAGTCCTGTGCCCAATGGTAAGGGGTGTCTGCAGAGCTGGTGTTGATGGAGCTGGACGGTGACGGACTTCCGGTTTTTAACCGGATGTTGACATCGCTCATCCTGTCTGGGGCTGACGGCGGATGTGCGTCGTCACGTCTGGCTGTAGGTGTGTGTCCGGACATCGGAACACTGATGTCTGCAGAGCTGGTGTTGACGGAGCTGGACGGTGACGGACTTCCGGTGTTTAACCGGATGTTGACATCGCTCATCTGTTCTGAGGCTGACGGCGGATGTGCGTCGTCACGTCCGGCCGGAAGTGCGTGTCCGGACATCTGAATACCGATGTAGGTATTCAGTAAAAGCCTTGCACTTTCGGGTGACCCCAAATCGGACGCTGGTGCGCATGCGCCGGCGTCTTTATTAAAGGAACACGACCGCGCCGCGCACATGGGCTCTCAGAAGAAGTCAAGTGGACGAAACGTCAGAGCCGATGTGCGCGGTCGCTATACTTTGCACACTGGTCATCATTCGGGATTCCTATTAGGCTGCAGGAATTTTCTTTGGAATGGTCATCGAGTGTGCATATTTTGAGCTTTATGCCTTCACTCCATAGCCCTCTTGTAAGTAGCCATCTGGAGGGGAGAGGGGCTTGTTATTTTGTGTGATTTTAAATAAAGTGTTGCAGAATTACACTATTGTTGCCCCCACTTTGTTCAATTACATGAATTTTTGAACGGAGGAAAAGTTGGAGGGAGGAGCAGCTAGGTACAGCCCAGCAGTGATTTATACACCCGCTGATTGGTGGATCGTATTGAAGGCTCTATATTCACCGTGTTTTGGTGAGTGTTCAATTTAAAGGGGGGGAGCACTGGAGTGTGGTTGAACTTTGGCAGAACAGACAAGACCCTTCACTCCCTACCCTGGTGGATGGATTGTGCCTGATATACCACTGTATGGACTGTACACACATATATATTTTATGAGTCTTTAGGGACGTTGTGTTTTACAATAGATCTGTTTACCTTAGCGCTGCTAGTGTTCAGTTATATTTTACTTGGTTCAATATTCTCAACACCTTTTGTAACAATTTTATCTGTATAGCAGCTGCTTTGAGACTTTACGTCATCTTAATTATATCTTGTTGCCATCTATTCAATACTAGATCATTGTGCGCGGGGTGAGTTATTTCATGAGACTGGTACTCCGGTCACACATTATTTAACTCTTTGTTTTCCATATCCTATCTTGTAACCCTGCTGCCATGGATGCAATATCCTTCTTGAAAGATAGGCAACTGGAAGTAGACTCTATTTTCTCTGAGGAATCTGAAATTAATGTCTCGCACGATCTCACTTCAAATTTGAACATCCTGGGTCATACCCTGGAGAAACAAGTGAGGACGTGGTGGGACATTTGTACCTTCGAGAAATACATTAAAGAGAAAATCATCATGAGGAGCCTTAGGTGGGAAGTCACCCCCCAGGATACTCTTGATGATGCCAGTTCCACCCAGGAGTGGTTGGATTTTTTTAATAATTCAGGCATCAGATTGCAGGAACTGATACTAAAGAGGAAAAAGTTGAAAATGAAAATTTTGGAAAAGAAAATAGCAGATTTAAAAATTATTTTAGATGAGGATAAGGACTCACCGATTGTTTTAAAATTCAACTCAGATATTAAGAAAAAATTGCAGAAAATAGACAAAGATACCCATAAGAAAAAGGTTAAAAAATATTATAGAGATTTGGGAGATTTTAAAAGTAATTCAATTTATCTCTGGCAAAACCCAGGGGTTACCTCCAATCTGAGTGCACAGAATGAAATAATATTAGCCGCCAATTATCCAAATAGTCAGTTGGCAACCCCTGGCCCTAGCACTCCTAGAGGCCAGTCCAGGCCATCAGCTGGACAACTTGGGGCACGGGCTAAAACTGTGCAAAAGTCGGAGGTGGCTCCGCCCTATAGGGGTGACCAACAAAGTCAACATGCGGGGTATGGACATCAGTCTGTCCCCCGGTGTGACTCGCCGTATAGGGTCCCGTTACATAACAGATATGAGGCTCTAAATCAATATGAGGACCCACAGCCCTCTATCCCGAATCCCGCTCGCCCTTTTCATTGGAGAGGAGGCAGAGGCAGGGGTGGGAGGAGGGGAGGCAGGCCATGGAGGGGGAGACCCCAGTGGTGGGGTCCACCTCAACCACAGGGGACGTACAATCCCCAGTGGAGACAACAGCCAGGCCCCCAATATGGCATGGGAGATCGAGCTTCAGGGGTTGCAGAGCCGGACATAAAAAACAAAAAAAGAAGACGGGACGGAGATTAAATGGAATTTATAATCTTGCAGAGGTATCCCTAACAGATAAAGAGCTGAATATCCTGCATGCTGGTTTAAAATGCGCTAGACACCAACCTGTAAATAAATTTAACGTTTACATTGACCTTCACAAGTTTGTAAGGAAAATTAATTTGAAAAAATACTACTTGAACCCGGCTCGGTCTTTGGGGGCTCCCAAAGCTAGTCTAACCAACTATACAGTGGGAGTGGATAGTGGGCTTAAGAATTGTTCACTTTTTAACCCACAACAATCGTCCAACCAGCACATAGAAGTGTTTAAAAATCTTGTGATTAGGGATTTGAAGGAAATCCCAAATAAGAAATGTGTGAATCCAAGACATATTCAAGAAGGATTGGAAGCACTGGAAAAGAGAAAGGACGTGATTATTAGGCCCGCTGATAAGGGCGGAGGTGTGGTTCTCCTTAAAAAAGAGTATTACCATACCCAACTCTCTACTATGCTGGCGGACACTGAGACATATAAGATCTTAAGAACGGATCCCACCTTGCAGTATAGACGGGAACTGGGTACACTGGTCGAAAGAGGGTATGAGAATCGGATTCTATGTAAGAAGGAGAAACAATATCTGGTACCTAGCTTCAGCAGAATACCAACGATTTACACGTTACCTAAAGTCCATAAGGACATGGTCAACCCTCCGGCTAGACCAATAGTTAATGGTATTCAATCTGTAACGTCGAGGCTAGGAGAGTACCTAGACTTCTTCTTACAAAAGAGTGTATTACAGTTAAGGTCATACCTGAGAGACACTAAGGCCTTTTTGATCGCTTTAAGAGAGGTTGAGTTACCGAGCAATAGGGACATCTTTCTGGTTACAGCGGATGTCTCGTCTCTTTATACGATTATCCAACATGAGGACGCATTGCTCGCTTTCAATTGGGCCTTTAGTAAAAGGGACGATATCCCGGATATTCAAAAACGTTTTTTGAGAGATGTTCTTGATTTCTGTCTAGCGCATAATTATTTTTGGTTCAATAGTACGTTTTACCAGCAGCAGAGAGGTGTAGCTATGGGGGCGAAATTCGCTCCCAGTCTAGCTAACTTATTTATGGGGGAATGGGAGGACCGGTCGATTTTTGCTGCCCAACATGAAGAGTTGATCATGTATCGTCGATACATCGACGATTTATTCCTCGTTTGGGCAGGGACCGAGTCCTCTCTGGTGGAGTTCTGCGACAAACTGAATGACAATAAAAATAATATTAAGTTAGACTTCAGTTGGAGTCGCGAAAAGATTCATTACCTGGACGTGGAGATATCCCTTCTAGACGGTGGACTGAGGACTCAAGTGTACTTCAAGCCGACCGACCGGAATGGATATCTCCCCGTCCAGAGTGGACACCACCAACTGTGGTTGTCTAATATCCCCAGGGGACAGTTCCTTCGTGTAAGAAGGAATTGTACCATGGAAGCGGATTTTTTTAAACAGTCCCAAATCCTAAAGGAGAGATTTGTCGAGAAAGGGTACCCAGCCGTCAATTTGGATAAAACAATAACTGAAATAGGTTCCCTAACTCAGGAAGAGTGTCTGAGGGACTCGGTAAAAGAAAGGACACAGGAACATGAATGGAGCTTTATTACACAGTTCAGTGCACAGTATCGTGAAGTAGAACAGGTCTTTAGAAGACACTGGCCTGTACTGCGCATGGACAAGCTCCTATGTGGGGTGCTACCTGATTCTCCAAACTTCATTTATAGAAGGGGACCAACATTTGGAGATCATGTAGTAAAAAAGGTTTTAGATCCTCCAAAGAAACCAGTCATGTTCTGGGACGAAAGAGTTGGTTTCTTTGCATGTAGGAGGTGTAAGACATGTAAACAGGTAAATACGCATTTGAGGAACTTTGCCAGTTTTACATCTCCATCGAATGGCCAAACTTTCGCAATAAAAGATCTGATTACTTGCAACACCACCCATGTGGTATACTGTCTGCAGTGTCCCTGTAATTTACTTTACATTGGGAGGACCAAACGGACAATAACCACGAGAGTGTCTGAACATATTACGAACATTCGTAATGGGTTTAAGGACCACAGTGTGTCACTCCATTTCCGAGATTTCCACAATAGGGATCCTACTCACCTCAAATTTTGGGGTATAGAGAAAGTGGAACCGGTATGGAGGGGCTCGAATAGGGTTCGCGAGGTTTCGAAGCGCGAAACACACTGGATCTACCTGACGGATAGTTTGTACCCTAAAGGTTTAAACGTTGATCTGGATATTAACTGCTTTATTAGCAATTATTAATACCAGGGATGAGGTTTGTATCCAGACTTCTGGGAGGAAGCATTTTTGTAGTATATGGAGACGATCCTGGTTCGCATATATATGTTGGTAGACAGATCAGGTGCTGGACCCTGTTACCTTTTTTCTCTCTTTCTCGTTTTTTCTGTTCTTTTTTCTTGTGTCTGATTTTAATACAATTTTGACATATTGGGTATTATTGATCATTATCGTTTTTAGATTGTCTTTTATGGTCACTTTTAGTTCAAGTTTGAGTTTATATATATAATTATGCCTTTTAAGATTTTAAGAATTTCAGGTATACATGTTTTATGTATATTTGCTGCTATTTATACAATTTTATCATTAATGTACTTTATGTATCAGACTGCATATTCGATGCTTGATATTTTTTTGTATTTTTTTTTTTTTTGTTTTGAGTACAATTAGCTTATTTATTAAGTTGCAGATGTTAAGTGTAAGGCATTCAGCGAAAAATATGGATGCTGTGTACTATTATTAATATAGTCATAAATTGCCCCGGTTTTATATGCTGATATATAGCGGTCTATTTTAGACTGTTGTCTCAGTCCTGTGCCCAATGGTAAGGGGTGTCTGCAGAGCTGGTGTTGATGGAGCTGGACGGTGACGGACTTCCGGTTTTTAACCGGATGTTGACATCGCTCATCCTGTCTGGGGCTGACGGCGGATGTGCGTCGTCACGTCTGGCTGTAGGTGTGTGTCCGGACATCGGAACACTGATGTCTGCAGAGCTGGTGTTGACGGAGCTGGACGGTGACGGACTTCCGGTGTTTAACCGGATGTTGACATCGCTCATCTGTTCTGAGGCTGACGGCGGATGTGCGTCGTCACGTCCGGCCGGAAGTGCGTGTCCGGACATCTGAATACCGATGTAGGTATTCAGTAAAAGCCTTGCACTTTCGGGTGACCCCAAATCGGACGCTGGTGCGCATGCGCCGGCGTCTTTATTAAAGGAACACGACCGCGCCGCGCACATGGGCTCTCAGAAGAAGTCAAGTGGACGAAACGTCAGAGCCGATGTGCGCGGTCGCTATACTTTGCACACTGGTCATCATTCGGGATTCCTATTAGGCTGCAGGAATTTTCTTTGGAATGGTCATCGAGTGTGCATATTTTGAGCTTTATGCCTTCACTCCATAGCCCTCTTGTAAGTAGCCATCTGGAGGGGAGAGGGGCTTGTTATTTTGTGTGATTTTAAATAAAGTGTTGCAGAATTACACTATTGTTGCCCCCACTTTGTTCAATTACATGAATTTTTGAACGGAGGAAAAGTTGGAGGGAGGAGCAGCTAGGTACAGCCCAGCAGTGATTTATACACCCGCTGATTGGTGGATCGTATTGAAGGCTCTATATTCACCGTGTTTTGGTGAGTGTTCAATTTAAAGGGGGGGAGCACTGGAGTGTGGTTGAACTTTGGCAGAACAGACAAGACCCTTCACTCCCTACCCTGGTGGATGGATTGTGCCTGATATACCACTGTATGGACTGTACACACATATATATTTTATGAGTCTTTAGGGACGTTGTGTTTTACAATAGATCTGTTTACCTTAGCGCTGCTAGTGTTCAGTTATATTTTACTTGGTTCAATATTCTCAACACCTTTTGTAACAATTTTATCTGTATAGCAGCTGCTTTGAGACTTTACGTCATCTTAATTATATCTTGTTGCCATCTATTCAATACTAGATCATTGTGCGCGGGGTGAGTTATTTCATGAGACTGGTACTCCGGTCACACATTATTTAACTCTTTGTTTTCCATAAAAATCAAAGATACTGGACTGATTCTTGTCTGAGGTAAAACACTTTGGGAAAATGTCAGAATGTTCTATTGTTGCTAATGGTAACCCAGAGGTACCCGTAAGCAGCAGCTCCCTTGGGGAGTAGTGCTACATAAACATCTGGTGGCACTGTAAAGAGTTAGCTGCATAGTTAACGAAACCCAGTGACAATTGCTCTCAATCTGCTGGAATTTAGAAATATCATCTAAATCATCCACACGACTACCCCCCACGTTAGCAGGCCCTCCTAATCCTCTTGTATCAAATTGTATTGTAATTGTTCTGTCTCCCTTTATTTTGCAAAGTGCTGTGAAAACTGTTGGGAATAAATAGTGTAAGATCCCTTATTATAATTATAGTAGGTTCCATTGCTGGTTTTTTAATATTGGCACTTGCCCCTTCATCCGACTTTGTCCTCGTCCTGTCTGAGTTGCAGCCTGTAAGTACTGTAATACACATAGAGATTGATTTCCCAAAGAGTAGTGATCACGCTAAGTTAGGCCCCATGCACACGGAGCGTTAGAAAAAACGTGCGTCAAAGCTAGTTCTGATGCCGGAAAAACAGCTGTAAAAACGTGCTTTCAGTAGCTTTTTCCATTTGCGCTATTGCATGTTTTGCCACGTCGCTTTTAGCAGCCTTTTTTTCTGCCTCCATTCAAAATCAATGGTTCCCTATGGGAGCCTATTGATTTGAATGGAAGTCGCACCGCAAGTCGGATCCGACTTGCGGGGCGACTTGCGCTGTGAGAATCTTGAGGGGGAACTCCACGCCAAAATGGGAAACCCCCCCCCAGGTTCCAAACCAGGCCCTTCGGTTCTGGTATGGAATTTGAGGGTAGCCCCACGCCGAAAAAACGGCGTGGAGTCCCCCCCAAAATCCATACCAGACCCTTATCCGAGCATGCAGCCCGGCAGGCCAGGAAAGGGGAGGGGACGAGCAAGTGGCCCCACCCCCCCTGGACCACACCAGGCCACATGCCCTCAACATGGGGGGGGTTGGTGCTATGGGGCAGGGGGGGCTCTGCACCCCCCACCCCAAAGCACCTTGCCCCCATGTTGATGAGGACAAGGGCCTCATCCCCACAACCCTGGCCGGTGGACGGTGGTGTGGGGGTCTGCGGGCCTGGGGGCTCATCGGAATCTGGAAGCCCCCTTTAACAAGGGGGGCCCCCCAGATCCCGGACCCCCTCCCTATGTGAATGGGTATGGGGTACACTGTACCCCTACCCATTCACCCCATAAAAGGCAGTGTATGTGAATAACGACAGGAGACGTTTTGGAAAGTTTACTTAAAATCTTCATCCGGTCTTCTCCGCTCCGGTCTTCTCCACTTTGCTCTTCTGATCTTCTCCTCTCCGCTCTTCTGCTGTCCAATCTTCTGCTCTTTTGCTGTCCGCTCTTCTGCTCTTTTGCTCTTGGCTCTTCTTCTTAAAAACGCCCCGTGTGCATGGGGCCTTAAAGTTGTGTTCATTTAAAAATTCAACCAAGTGTTAATAAAAATGAAACAAAGCTTGGATTCTTTTTTTGTATGAAAGGACAGTATGAAATTCCAAGAATAAGTCTACTTTTACTGATGCCAGTTACAGTAGCAATGATTACAGTGACAATGGAGCAAGCTTTACCTTATTCTCTCTAATTTTCACACTTAGACTTTGTACAAGAAACTATTTCACATGCAGTTCCTTTCAGGAAGCATATACTATTGTCTTTCTTTTAATCAAGCACTTAGTGATACAACACTTGGTGTTTAACAGCTGAAGCAGCGATCTATGTTTTACTATAACACAATCCACCTAAATATATACTCTCTAAGTGCATTCTATTGATCTGCTTGTCTATAATGTAGCCAGTAACTTAATAATTATGATTCCTCTTTGATATACTATTCTAATGTTTTAATAAAGTCATGAAACCTGATTACTTTGCGCAGAAGCTCTGTATATGTTAGCCAGAAAAATCAAAAAGAAAAAATAAACATACACAAGCATCCATGCATAAATACAGCCAAAGGTAAAGCTGTCAGGATGAGGGAATACATGCAGTGTGGTGGGAGAGTACTACTTTTCACTACTGTTTGAGTTGTTTATTTAACGCTTCCCAGTGACTTAATAAACATACAGTACATTAATTAGGCGACTGATTAGTTCCCCATTTTTTGGGGGGCCCAACTTGGAAACCCTACCTTGGGAACCAAACTGCTATGCAAAAACCTTTGCCCTATCTGGGAGACTTTCTTACTTCATATTAATTCATTCTGAAGTGGGGCGGTACGTTTTTTTAAAAAAATCTTTATTTATGATCATATAGAAGACACAATGATACAGTAAACAAACAACAACAGGCTGCAATCCAAAAGATATGGCAATATCTTTTGAGAAAGACATTTATGTCGAAACGCGTCAAGACCACACCAATGACAGCCTAATCTATGTGTCCACTATCTGTGTGTATACATTGGATGTCTTTAAGTGCATTTCCCTTATTTTGAGTAATACATTTTTAAGCGGATTTACACTATGTCTGCTCCATTTGGTTCATTCCTTCATGTCATCGATTGAATTGGAGCCCTCTTCTGTTTACATTTGCTATTGGAGCATCCGAGGGTACAGCATTGGTTTGGAGACCCACCATACACCATATGAGCCTGCTTGACCCATGTACTATATGGTATTTTGGGTCCAATCTTTCTGGTGAGGGAATACACCATTCTCTGTTGGTGTTGGGATTTGGCATGCACTGTGATCACACATATCACCCTGGATTATTTTCCTTCACTATTTGCACTTGGGACTGATAATTTTGTTTATTTTCTACTTAATTGTATATTATTATTTTCACTTATCATACAATTTCCAGCGCTGCACTTTTTATACACTTTTAATGTTGTATGGGCTCTGCTATAATGTTCTTGACCTCAACACAGAATGGCTTAATGTGGGGGCATTCCCTCCAAATATACAGATATGTTCCCCTTTGTCCGTATTTCCTCCAACAATGTGAAGATAACGAGGGATAGATGTGGGACAACTTGTCCGGGACAAAATACCACCTAGTTAGAAATTTAAAGCAAGATTCCTGTGTCTTAGAGCAGACAGAGGGTGTGTAGGTCAGTTTAGAAATTTTAGGGATTTTGTTCTCCAAGAATCTGCGACCAAGCTCGTTCTTTCTGTCTCTAATATAATATGGGACCATCTGGGCAGAGAAGTGAAGCAATAGCTGGTAGAGCTGAGATAACTGTCTAGTTGGTCTCTCTGTCATCATACACATGACCTCAAAGTGGGTGAGAGCGTCCCCGGACCAAATTCTGCCCTTAAGGCCCCAAAAGAAATTCAGCAGCTGCAGGTGCCTCCAAGAATCCAATGGGCTAATGTCCCATTCTTCCCTCAATGCTGCCAGAGATTTCAGCTCCCATCCAGCTGGAGTGTTAAGTTTCCAAAAGCCATTTGAATTTGTGTCAGTTTGAGAATGATCCTTCAGATTTCTGAGCCAGGCTTGTGCTTAAAGATGAGCTTAGACCAAACTTTTACTTTTTTTGGGCATTTGTCCGAACACTAGTTTTTCAGTCTATTTTGCAGGAAACGAACATCATATACACATAGCAGCTTGTTTTTCTCCTGCTACTATATTTATGGCATCTTCCTTATTCCTGTCAATGATTGTTAACCTCTTGGCGAGGACAGCACGCAAATATGCGGCCTCTCGGCAGGTGGGCCTTGGCGCTGAGCAGCCGTAAATTTGTATACCACATTGCAAACATTGCACAGTTACCAGCAGCTAATGGAAAGCTCCAAATTGTGGCTTGCGATCAGGAGCTTTTCAATCATGTGAACGCCGTGACAGCCAAACTCAGTGGTCACATGATCATAAGCCCTGCTTCGCCTCCCGGCATCTGGAACCCCTTAAGGAGGCGCCAGTGCCAAGGGGGTAAAGATCCTTCAGATCTGGTATGAATTTTAAGGGGGAAGCCATGCAAAAAAATGGGATGAGGTCCCCCCGAATTCTATACTGGACTGTTTGGATTTGGTATGGATTTTAAGGGGGGCCCCCACTCAAAGGAAGGAAAAAAAGTGTTAGGTAGGTCTCATCTCATAAAAACAGAAGGAAAGAAGGGTGCAAATGCCTAGTGCATTACCTAAGACACCTTAGAATTTTATTAAAATAGCCAAAAGCATACAACCACATAGGAACAAAACGCATGTTATATACAACTCCAGTGACGACGATGACACAGCTCTGCCATTGGAAAACTGATGCGTTTCGGGAGACACACTCCCTTCCTCAGAGCTGATTCAACCTACTGAGGACACCTTTTTTATATACAAATCATAGATCTTGATCCCTCCCCCCCCACACCATCTGCACTGGGCAGGGTTGCACAAAGGTGTGGTCATGGGAAGACACGTTTCTGCCCTGAGCAACATAGGCAGAGAAAGGTTGCAGGTCCTATATCATGTTTTTACAGACAATGTACCAGCATTCATATGATCCCACAATGCTATTGCTGGGATCATTCTTTAAGTGGTTAGTGTACAATACTGGCTATAGAGAAAATGGTTTACCTTTAGCTATCAGAGTGTAATTGTGCCTGCTTGGGTCCAAATCTTTCCTACTGTCAGCTGCACTGCACCTCACATGCATCTAATGGATGGACGTATTAGTTTCCTATCTTTGAGCCACGTCATTAATCCACCCTGAATAGTATGTTACAAGAATGGTAGATCTCTATTTGTTTCTTAAAAATGTTTCAATGTACAATTTAACATTTCTGAAAGGCATCATTTTTGGGACCCAAAGGCTAATAGGGTCAGTAATATTGATTTTTTTTATTATTTTTTTTTTTTATGTGGGTATCCACAATTAAGGGTTTTTAGCCTATACATGGGCAACATATTGTTAATTACCTGTTATGTCTGTATTTATTCATGTATGATTTTCTGATCACATTGTATCTTTACCTGCTAGCGTATGCACATTGGAAGGGATGTATAAGTATTACATCCCTCCCTCCCTCCCTCCATAAGCTGCTTTAGTGGGCTGATCTGTTGAGACTGTTAGGAGGTCGACCACTGAGTGCAGAGGCCTTTAAGGCATAGGTGCAGAGCCTCTCTATATTCACATATACTCCACATATACTCCTCATTCAGGCTGTCTGCAGGTAGGCTCTCCCATGATAGCAATGTATTTTTATATATGGGGGGGTCTCAGCGGATGGGCGTCTTTGGCATGGTGGGGTCACCCTCGCCCTGTGGATCGGTGGTGTCTTTGGGACTAGAGGAGTAGGTTAGGCATGTGGCCCTGCCCCTCAACGTCCCACACTGGCACGCGGGTAGCCGGAAGTGCTCCCGATGGTCAGGCTCGGAAGCCCTTCGTTGGACGGCACAAGTGGTGTGTGTTTCAAACACTGGACGCATAGCTATTAACCAAAACACTTTGGAAAGGTGAGTATTTCTCTTCTTCTTTTTTTTTGCAGTGAATGTTTAGATCTATTTTGTTGCAAATCTTACAATCTGAGTGTGGGAGGAAACTGGAGTACCTAGAAAAGACCCAGCATGGGGAGAACATGCAAACCCCTTGTAGCTATGGTCCTGGATGGGAACTAAGGACCCTAGTACTGCAAGGCAGGAGTGCTAACCACTGAGCCACTGTGCTCCCTTGTAGCCTTCAACAAATATGATTTTCAGAGTTTAAAGTGGACAATAACACCTGAAGAGCTGGCTTATTGTCCTGAATTAAAAAAACACTTAAATTATTGAAAATATCTGAACACAGACTGTGTCTGCTTAGGCCACTTTTGTGAAGATGTCCCAATGACTATGAAAGGTTTTGGCTGAACAGTTCCAAACATTTCAACCATACAAAAAATGTGTATTCTACATCAAGAGAAATGTCAAGCTTAATGTATACAGTACATCCCATGCAATGAATTCAAATTTATTCTCAGACTGTGCAAAGCAATTTCACATCATCTGTGTGTTTTGAATGCTGCTGTTATATAAACAAGAGGAATTACAGAGATGCACACACAAACATTATTGGTGGTTTACTGGAGACATTATGGGAAACATTACGTCATTTTGATTATATCTTCCACTTACTGAGCACTCTGCCTTACTGTCGGAGTCATTTTACAGCTGATATGCCTTGATTCTTGCTTGAGGCTTGAATAGTAGTTCTGTTGTCATGTGATTTAAGAAAACTGGAGCACAAATCATACTTTCACCCATAGTAACTGATTAGGTTTAATCTTACATTAACTAGAAGAATGAAACATGGACATTTATTGATTGCTCTAAGCAAACTATTCAAAGTTTTTCAAAAGATTATTTCCTCAGATACTACTTGATTTGCAACAGGGCACAACCATTTGAGTTCAGAGGGACAACGGCTACTGGTGTTATTTCCCAATAATTACCAGCTGTCTGGTCACATTCCGATACATTAAAACTAAAATGAAAAAAAAAAACATGCTTGTGTACCAAAAATAAAAAGAGAAAAATATGAAATATAAGAAGCTGCAACTCCACTGTTTATCATAGTAACTATACCAATTTTAGACATTTTTCCCAAACATATGTGTTAGAATGATCACTCACAAATAAATACATAAAAAATTCAAATGAATCCTTAAAAAGTCCACATGATAAAGAGTAAGGTCCTCTGTTATGTTCTCATATATGAATTGTAGTGAAAGAACAAGTATCCACTACCAAAGCATATTGGAATCCGTGCTTCAGAACCACAATCTTGATGGTACAAATGCAGACTTACCAACTGTAAATTACCCTCTAATTAAAGAGAAGTCATATAGAGCAGTGGTCCTCAACCCTGGCCTACAGGGCCCACTAACAGGCCAGGTTTGCAAGATAACTGAAATACATCCCAGGTGATATCGTTTGCTGCTCAGTGATTGCAGTACTCTAGTCTGCATCTCCCCAAGGTAATACTTAAAATCTGGCCGGTTAGTGGGCCCTGAGGACCGGAGTTGAGGACCACTGATATAGAGCCCATAGATTAAAGAATGCATCAGAGCCACAACACTTCCGCTGGTACTCTTAGAGGGCAACAGGAATCCTCATAGAGATCCTCCTTCCCTCATTATCTGAGCAGCACTCATGAAAGGATAAAGAAGCAAACACTCCACAGTGTTCAACCCTTACAATAATATTTATTTAGCTAAGAAATTGAACTTACATAAGAAGTTAAAAACTGTTGCAATAAAAGACTCATCCAGCCAGCAAATGCAACAAGTGTACCCTTACTTCCAGGAACGCAATGACGTCAACCCCTGTTTTTAACGCATACTGTTAGACAGGTTAATTTGGCTGGTTGCTGGCTGGTTGGTAAGTAGTGACTGGAAATCCCTTCGTTTTTGATCTGCGTTTGCCCTTCCAGTGTTCCTTACTATCAAGACCAGTTATAGGTGGAGGAGGTGGCCACTTTTTGCAATATCGTATAACGTTTATATTGGTCAGGCAACGCACTGACACCTTTGCTGCCATTGTGCTATGTGCTGGGTGTTTAGTGTGACCCTGCGCCTTTAAGGAGGGGTGGGCTCCCTCCAGTCACCTGTCCTCCATCTATCTCATCAGAATGCATGTGCTCCCATTGTGGAGACTCTTTAAAGGTAGAGTTAGGGACTGCAGATATCAGGGTGCCTTGGCGCGGCCTGCAGCTTACACATGTATTTGCAAATGTGTGCAACTAAACCCCTGTTTTTAACGCATACTGTTAGACAGGTTAATTTGGCTGGTTGCTGGCTGGTTGGTAAGTAGTGACTGGAAATCCCTTCGTTTTTGATCGACATCAGCATGTAGCTCTGCTCACACGTTTTATACATACATACGTTTTTTGATTCCAGAGTCTACAGTTTAGGCCTCTGGTGGGCTTGTAAGGATTGAGTATGGTACCATTTTTTTCAGAGCTTTTATAAATAAATGTGCATTTAGACATTATGTTGCTCTGATACACCTACATAATAAAAATGTATATACAGGTTTTGTCCCTTGTGTCAATTGATTAGTTTGGAAAAAAGTAACACTAGAATGTACGTTGAAAGGAAGCATGTTTTCTGCCCTATACTCACAAGCTAAATATGAACTTTAAAGACCACTAACCAAATGGAATGAGAGATTCTTTCATATCACCTAGACCCTAAAGATCCTTCTGATTCCCCTAAACATATTTTACACCCCTTGCATTTAGCCTCCAATCTCAAGAGGTCTGCAGAAGAAAGAAATTAAATAAATTAACAATCTGTACATCTTGAGGATTGATGTTGTCTCCTACCAGGAATGTCATTATGGTAAGATCAGTCCTGACTACACTATAAGAGCCCAATGGGTCACAAAAGTTTTTATATGAGACACATTTAAGCTCTTTGAATTTTATTAAATGCTGAACATTAAGCAGACATAAAATAAAACAAAAATGCAGTTGCCTAGTCGTGCAGCAATTTTGGGCTTAGGTTTTCAGAATCCTCTCTACCCTGATGAGTAAATCGGCTCCCGATCCAGCCTTTGCCCTACTAAATTTCTGCCCACCTGACCTTACAAAAACACAATCAAAACTTGCTATTCTGACAGCTTCTAAGCAGACTATAGCAAAGGCTTGGAAATCCCAGTCTCTCTACTCAGTAGAGACTAAAAATAGGATTACCCAAGCTATGATCCATAGTAAGATAGTGGTGACTATATCAGATAAGATCCCACCGCATCTGAAAATTAGGCAACCATTATTGGATCATTTTCTTACTTCAAATTTTGACTCTACGCTCCTAGAACCCTAGTTTTACGAAACTTGCCCTAACAAATGAATAACCCACTGCCCTGGTGGGGAGTAGATAGCCACCTTCCTTCTCGTGCCCTTTCCCTGATCTCTCTCCCCTCCCCCCCCCTTCCTCTCTTGCTGGCCTGCTGCCCCTCCTTTTTTCTATTCCCTTTTCTTAACTTCTTTATCGTCTTCTTTTTACCTTACTCAGCATGTGTGGTTAGGGTCTTATGTGTGAACCCACTGTCCACATACCTTACAAATTTGAAATGTAATGGATATTTGTGTCATCCACACAATGTGGGGAGGTTACTTGCCCCTTTCTTCCTACCCTTCTTGATGTACCATTGTTGTTCAGAATCTATGCACTATTGCATTCAACATATTACTCTTTCATCTTTACAATGAATATGTACCGACGAGCCATATGTTTGTACCATTCTAATTTCAATAAAAAATATTGACCCCCCCCATAAATGCAGTTATGTATTTATTAATAAATTATTATTGTAGCGCCCTCCTAGGTGGGTGCTAGGAAAAGCGTATGGGTGGCCCTGTCTGCTTTTAGGGGGGCCTTAATTGTTCAGCTAGGCTGTCGTGTGTTCTCAGGTGTGCCTGTTGAGCTTAGGGTGTCTCCCCACTGTGTTCAATGAGGGCTCTCATTAGACAGTGGAGGAAACCTGACCAATAGCACACCATGGCTTGTATCTATCCCAGAGGGCAGAATATGCCGCAATGCATCCTGGGATGGGATATAAGTCTGAGGGGAGCACATGATGGGGTGTCTTTTGGTGGGAAGCAGAGTCCCAGGAGGAGGGTGACGGCTGTCTCTCCTCCTTTTGGTGTGAGAAAAGGTGCCCTTGGCGGTCGTCCTAGAGGACAGAAGGTTGAGCTGAGCTGCAGAAAGGGATCCAGTGTGCTGAGGACCGTGCGGAGCTGTTGGGGCCGGAGTTTCCAGGAAAGCAGAGTCGTGAATACTGTAAACTGCCCCGGGGTCTTCCTAGGATAGGAGACCACTCCAGGAGGTCAGAGGGATCCAGGAGTCAGCTAACCAGGAGGAAGCTTAGAAAGGGGGTGCCTGAGTCTAACCCTGGCAGACCCACATCCAGCACAATGGCTGGGAATTCTGCTACATTATGTACATACAATATATTTCAATTGCATCTAGTGTATGGAGGGACAGAACTTTGAGCCAGTCAGGTATACTGTATTCAAATTAATGGATAAGAAACATGCTTAAAGGATAAGAGAGCAGATTTAGCAGAAAAACGAGTTCATTAATCTTCTGCTGGATTTTCACTGTCCGATCAGCTGACTGAGAGAAGGGAGAGGACAGGACTGTATTCTTTATTCGTAGGTGGTGTCATCCACCTAACAGCGCTATATGATGTGGCTGTGTAAATCTCTGGATTGAATGGACAAAAATGCAAATCCTCTGACAGGTAAAATAGCTCCCTTGTGTGTATTTCATCTGTATAAATAGCTGTTTGCCCAGAGATCCACTTTAACCTTCATAGCGGTATTCCCGAGCGTGGCTCGGGGTTAAATTTCAGAGCCAAAAGCGGTAACCCCGAGCCACACTCGGGGTACCGCCAGAAGCATCGCTGGATCCTGTAAGCAGGGTTACTTACCTTGTCACTGGGATCCATCGATGTGTCCCGGCGGTGTCTCGCGGTGGATCTTCCTCCCGATCCTCTGTGTGCCCCGGCTTCCGTCTCCTGCGACGTTACGTTCGCAGGGGGGTGGAACCGGCGGCAAATTCAAATTTTAGTGAGTGATACAATTCAAAATAAAAAAAAAATCACATTAGTTTGCCCCCCAGTGCCCTTTCCTGCAGTTTTACTGTACTTTTTATGTATATATGTATATATATATATATAATAAATGTATACAGTTGGTTTGGGCTGCTCTTTTAAAAGAATTACATGCAAAATAATGGTACGGCTTTCAGCACCTAAAATCCGAAAGAATCATACCGCCAGGGAGGTTAAGCCTTTGGCTGTGTATTTATCTATACACAAACAATTATATGAAATATTTTCAGAGGCCAATTGTGTGTATTTTCCATTTTGGGCAGACAACCCACTGAGTTATTTTATTTAGTCTCTGGTAGAAGACTTGTGTGGTCTGTGGTGCGGATACAACTGTGGATTGCTGTTGTACAGGTGGTTATATTGCACCCATACAGAAGTCAATGCATTTAGCTATGAATTGAATTGATTTTTCAGAAGTAATCCTTGAAGTTCCATCACAAAAACAACAATTCTGCCAAGATTACCATGGTATGACAAATGCCTACTCTCCCTCATGGGAAAATTACCATGTGCATCCAAGCATCGCTATACAAGCAGACATAATCAAAGAACAATCCTGAAAGATATAATGTGCATTGGAGATCATGCACATGCTTTCCAGAAAACAATCTCATGTTACAAGTATGCCATGCTTTAATATGGAATTAGCAAAGCTTTATTTAAAACGCTGAGAACACTAGGAAACTAAAATAAAAGGTCCTTGTAAATGCCATACTCTAATTTGGATTTAGGTCATTACTCCAGTCCAAGGTAAGTATCTATAATCACTTTATAATTTACCAGTATACTGGTAAATTATCTTTTCATGTGAAACCAATCCTTTTTTTTTTTTAATTTGTGTTCCTGTACCATTTTATTACTTCAGTCCAATGTACGATATTATTTTTCAAACTGGCAGTCATTTCTGTTTGCCTCAAGTGGGCCTCATATAGCATCCCTGAGCTTTTCCTAACTCAATGGGCTTGATTTACTAAAACTGGAGAGTGCAAATCTGGTTTAGCTCTGCTTAGAGTGTGTAAGAGAGTGTGGGGTAGGCGCTCCTCTGTATATCTGTGTTGAGTGATAACAATTCAATAAAGTATGAATAGATGGTATATTTTATTGGTAAAAAATAAATATCCAATCACAGTAAAGTTGTCCGATAAGCGGTCAGCCGTGCAGCGCGGATATCCGGCGCGTCAGACCGCTTATCGGACAACTTTACTGTGAGTGGATATTTATTTTTTACCAATAAAATATTGAATTACTACACAATGGGAGTTCTTTAAATATCTTTCCATGCTGGGAGCCGTGGAAGCAAGTACACGCTAGGATAAGGCGAGGAGACCAGAACATCCTACTGCACATAAGGCTGTGTACCCCTGCAGGGGTAAGGAGCTCCGGTGAGTGCATTCACATAGGGGGGTAGCACGTTTGCACAAGCCCTCTAAGCACTAAGGAAAGGGAAGACACAGGTCACTTTAAATATTGGTGTTTAGCTGGTAATAGCAGAAGCCCATGGGAATAGACCCCCATATTGGATTCATGCACTTTATTTAAGTATTGAGAAATACTGAAAACACTGCCACGGTTTTTGGAAGAGAATTTTATTACTTTATTGACTTTATTGAAGTATTTTTCAGTTGTGATTATATGTACTGACACTTTTGCACTGTTTGTATTGCACTTTTATTAATTGTGGCACTTATAGATCATGCACCATTAATGTTTTAACTGTGCAAGAAGGATTTATTTATTATAGTATTATCATCCAGGTGCACACCACTCCCTCTAGTGGTGGCATAGGAACACATCTGGCTTTCACAATACTCATTGATTTTTGGCACATATCACCTTCATTTATTATCTTAGATTGCACTAACAGGCGTATTGCACCCACTGTTTATTATTGAATGGATTTTTAGCATTTTTAGATATGAATATTTATGCACATTGCACTTATAATTTACCAGTGATTGTAATACCATCTATTTATACTTTATTGAATTAGTATCACTCAGCAAAATCATACAGGGGAGCGCCTACCCCACACTCTCTTACACACTGTCCAGATTTCCCTTAGGAAAGCACAATCTTTGGATATTTTTTCCCTCACTGGGAATACATTTTTCTCCATACATTTTTACACTGACCTTAACACACATATTTTCCAGTGCGAGAGATAATATTTAAAAAATTTCTTTTAGCTCTGCTTAGAAACAAATCAGCACTCCCCCCTTCTAAGTCCCCCCCCCTTTTCCCCGCCTCTACCCACCTCTGAGCACTGTCCCCTTGGTTCCACCACCTACCCACCTCCCGATACCTCAACCTTTAGAGAATAAAGAATCACGTATAAATGTTTTGGTGCTAAGTAGTTTGTAAGGAATTTGCTAATGAAAGGCAGTAAAACAGATCCCAGCAACATTAGAACCCCCTTGCAACAACAGATCCTCCCAGCACCAATGCTTCATCCTGCAAAAACAGATCCCCCAGCAACAAGAGACCCCCTAGCAACAATAGATCCATCCCAGCAACAACCTATACCCCTTAGGAACAATAAACTCCATATACCCCCCCGTCCTCAGCAACAATAGATCCACCCCAGCAACATTAGGCCAAAAAAGAAACAATTGATCGCCGCCAGCCAGCATCAATAGACCGTTCAGCAGCCAGCAAAATTAGACCCTTCCCTCAACAACACATCTTTCATATCAGCAATTGACCCCCCAGCAACATTAGATCCCTCCACCAGCAGCAAAAGACATTCCCAGCAACAATTGATTTAATACCCCTAGCAACAATTAAACCCCACAACAAAAAACTCCCCCCAAGCAGCAATAGATTCAACCCAGCAACAAAGATTCACCCCAGCAATAATAGACCACCCAGCAACCAGCATCAATAGACCCCCTCACTCAACAGAAGATCTCCCCCATCAAAAATTGACCGCCCAGCAACACAAAATCCCCCCACAGCAACAAAAGACCCCCACCAGCAGCAAAAGACCTACCTAGCAACAATAGGTCTCCCAGCAACAGTAAATGCTCAAGCAGCCAGCATAAGTAGACTCTTCAGCACACCCTAGCACCCTTTGGCATTACATTCAGTGCATGAGGTGCCGGAACTGCGTTCCCCTGTGTTCCCGCTGAAAAAAAGCCTTGGTCTTTACAAATGAATAGCAGGTCTTAGAGGGCTTTCCCTATTATGTGGGAATCTAAGCCAAGTTATGATTTGCAGCCGGAGATTTAATGGATGGATCCTATAGCCCAGTGAAGGAAGTTAAGACATACAGTATCTCACAAAAGTGAGTACACCCCTCACATTTTTTGTAAATATTTTATTATATCTTTTCATGTGACAACACTGAAGAAATGACACTTTGCTACAATGTAAAGTAGTGAGTGTACAGCGTGTATAACAGTGTAAATTTGCTGTCCCCTTTAAAATAACTCAACACGCAGTTATTCATGTACTATACTATATTGTCAAAAGTATTGGGACGCCTGCCTTTGGTTTAGGAGCGTGTCTATGGGAATGTTTGGGGATGGCCCCTTCCTGTTCCAACATGACTGCGCACCAGTGCACAAAGAAAGGTCCAAAGTGTCATTTCTTCAGTTTTGTCACATGAAAATATATAATAAAATATTTACAAAAATGTGAGGGGTGTACTCACTTTGATGAGATACTGTATCTGTCTGGGCATGGCAGTGAGTGTTAAAATCTATGTACAGGGTGGGTCTGAGTGTGTAATCGTCACACTGGGTGCTTATTTAGGGTAGTTGGTATAGTCGCCGCCCGACTATATACGGCGGCGGTCAGCCCCTCCCAGGCAAAGTGACGTACCGGTACGTCACTAGCCTGGGAGCGAATAGCGGGCGAGCGTGCTCCGCCGGTCACTCGCGATTGTCGGGCAGAGAGGGAGAAAGGCAGGTGGCTAGTGTAAACAAAGCCGCCTGTCATTCTCCCCTGTGTAAAAGCACTGATCACTCGGTCCTGCTATGTAGGACCGTTGATCTGTGCTATTACACCACTAGCCACATCCAATCCAAGAAACACGCCCCTAGGGACACACTTAACCCCTCCCTCTCCAATAAAGTTAACCCCTTCCCTCCCAGTGTAATTTTTACAGTAACAGTGCATATGTATAGCACTGATTACTGTAGTAATGTCACTGGTACCCCCAAAAGTGTCAAAAATGTCAGTCAAGGGTCCAATCTGTCTGCCGCAATGTCGCAGTACCGCAAAAAAAAAAAATTGCAGATCGCCGCCATTACGTGTTAAAAAAAAAAACAACAAAAATGACAAAAATCTTTCCCTTAGTTAGTAAACGCAATAACTTTTGCGCAAACCAATCAAAATACGCTTATTGTGATTATTTTTTACCAAACATAGGTAGCAGAAAACAAATTGGCCAAAAATGTAAAAAAAATTAGATTTTTACATTTTTTTGGGGGGGAATTTCATATAAAAAAAATTTGAAAAATATTATTTTTGCAAAATTGTCACTCTTTTTTTGTTTATAGTGCATGATCAAAAAATTGCACAGGTGATCAAATACCACCAAAAGAAAGCTCTGTTTGTGGGAAAAAAAGGACGTCAAATTCGTTTGGGTACAGCGTTGCACGACCGCGCAATTGTCCGTTAAAGTCACGCAGTGCAGAATCGCAAAATACCCCCTGGTCAGGAAGGGGGTAAAATCTTACGGGGCTTAAGTGGTTAAACACCGGTGTATCTTTGTGCGTATAAACATGACCCTGCAGGGGTGTATGGCATAGCAAGCCCTTTGTAAACAAGGCCTTATTGTTCACAAAATAACAAATTCTTGCTATAGCAGTGCTACTCTTAGAACTTGCAGTTACCAAGTTCAGGTCCTGGAACTATCCTAAAGTTAAGTTTGGAGACTGTAACTAATTACATTCTGCAAATATAGAATTACATTATACTAGAGAGCCAATTCAAGGTAGTACTATCAAAATAAATATTTGGCAGACTTATCAACAAGTAAGTTTATGAATTATTGAGCTGTCAAAAGTGAGCTCAGTAACACATAGTTACAAAGTTACATAGTTGGTAAGGTTGAATAAAGACACCAGTCCATCCTGTTCAACCTGTGTATTTGGTGTATGTGTGTTCATGTTAATAATCATTTCACATATCCCTGTATACTGTGCTCATTAAGATACACGCCCAAAAGAGTTTTAAAACTATCAATACTTCCTGCTTACACCACCAATTTTCTAAGTAAATTCCACATCCTTACCGCCCTTACAGTGAAAAAACCCCTACGCAGTTTAAGGTTAGACCACTTCTCCAGTTTCATTGAGTGACCCCGTGTCTTCTTACATTCCCTGAGACTGAATAGTTTATTGCCTATGCAAGTATCACCATTGAGGTATGTGTATAACGCTATATATATATATATATATATATATATATATATATATATATATATATCATATCCCCTCTCAAGTGTCTCTTCTCTAGAGAGACGTTAGTGCTTGTAGTTGTTCCTCGTAAATGAGGCCCTTCAGTCCCCCTATTACCTTTGTTGCCCTTCATTTGACTCTCTCCAGTTCCAGCACCTCTCTCCTGAAAATTGGTGACCAGAATTGGACGGAATACACCAGATGTGGCAGAACCAGAGTTTTTTTAAAGTGGCAGGATTATCGTTTTATCTTTGGAGTAAACACAACTAGATAATTTAAGAAAGATCACATTCCTAACAAATGCTGTAAGACCCCGTTCACACTGGGACGACCTGTCAGGCGACCTGGTCGCCTGATAGGTCGCCGTAGGTCGCCTGCCATAGAGAAGCTGTGGACCCATTCTAATAGGAGCGACACAAGTCGCTCCGACTTAGAAAAAGGGTCCGGAGCTTCTTTGGGGCGACCCGGAGCGACCTGCATTGACTTCAGTGATATGAAGTCCGTGCCGCCGCTCCGAGGTCGCGGTGCGCGGTGAGGTCGCCCCGGCAAGTAGCGTCGCCCCAGTGTGAACGGGGTCTTAACCTTACCAAGGTTGCTAAAATTTTTCTATAAGACAGCAAGCGGCTGTTTGTGTAAAGGAGAAGATACGAGATACCCAAATTACAAAGACACTATTTACGTGAATGTCAATGAAATGTCATCCATTGATAAGAGAGGGATGAGGGCACTGTTAATACGTTAGATTTGATTTTGAGCTTGTTCTTGTCATAAGGCTGACAAAGAAATATCTCAAAAACCAAGGTGAGTCCTGTAGTTTCTAGAAAGTTGGAAAGTATTCCCTAATATAAATAAGGCTACCAAAAGTTATAATTTGCTTTAGTTTGAGAACTGCTATACATGGGCTGCATTCTTTCACAGCAACTAAGCACTGTATATTGTATTATATATAAAGCGCTGCATAAATCCTATATAATAATAATAATATGTCCTACTCCCATGGAAAAACTTTTGCCGGTTTGCATTTAGTAAAATTTTGTGAAAATAAAAAAGATTTCTATGTGGCTTTTTCATCCATGTTACATATAGTTCACAGGTTTTAAAAGGAATATCAAGAAACCAATAGAAAGGTAATAAGAAATCAACTAATATTTTCATAAACAATGGAATTTTTTAATGGATGGATGAAAACTTGAATATCAATATCGATATCAAAGCTGGAATTGTTGAAGGCAACATTTCTGCGGACACAAAGAGCTGATGAGGTACTATTCCCGTTTAAGCACAAAGAAAAACTGCTATAAATGCAATTCTTGTCCATTCCCAGGTATGGCATAATAAACAATGAGGTTGATTTACTAAAGGCAAATAGATTGTTCAGTTTGCAAGTGCAGTTGCACTCTGCAAAACAAATTTTCTCTAAAGCTTAGTGAATAAATTGAAGCTCTGTTGACTTCGATGATCTAATCATGTGCAAGCCAAAACGCTTTTTTTTTTTTTTTTTTACCTGGCATGCGATTTAGTATTTTTTCCAAAGTTTTCCCACACTCATTAAGCTCTGAGGAAAATTCCCTTGCAGTGTACAGCCTCACTTGCAAACTGAACAGTTGATTTGCCTTTATTAAGTCAACCCCAATTTCTTAAAAAAAAACTTAAGTTTTGAGTTGTGATGCTACAGGTGAATCTTAAAAATCAGCTACACAGACATGATCTTGAATAAAGAGGTGCTACCGACAGTCGATGAAGCAAAACTATATATGTTGAAAAAAAGAGAAAAAAAATAGAATTTTTGTCTTTTCTGTAAACATCTTTCTTGGAGTAGATTATAGACTGTTTAGGGTTGATTTACTAAAGGGAAGTAGAATGTGCACTTTGCAAAATGAAGTTGCACTCTTAAAAAGCAGTTTCTCCAGAGCTTACTAAATGAGCAAAAGCTCTGCTGACTTCCATCATCCAATCAAATGCAACCAAAAATGCTGTTTTTTTAATTTTTCTTGCATGTGATTTGGTATTCTTTGCAAAGTGAAGCTTTACCTCATTTACTAAGTGCTGGAGCAACTGCACTTTGCAAAGTGCACAGTCCATTTTCCTTTAGTAAATCAATCACTTTAAATCTTAGACCACTGGGTTATGCAGATGCTTATAAGTGAATAGGCACTGGCAAACAAAGCTGTCAGGTTAGCCCTGTATAACCTCTTTCACTCCTAGCACACCTAATTTTTTAGCAGCCAATGTTAGAAGTGGATCATAATAAAGATTACGGGGACCTGCATACTGTAATGTACTCCAAGAATATAAGTTTAAAGGAAAGACAAAATCCTGTTTTAATAATACATTACAAGGCTTTTTAAATATTAAACCACTGGGATGACCAAACACAGTCTAACCAAGGGATGAGCAACACAGCAAACAAATGCCAACAGGCCCATGTAACAAACAGTTCAAGGAAGGGCTCAAAGGAACCCAGAAAGTGGCTTGCAGCACCTTACAACAAAAATTGTCATTAGAAAAGGCCTGAATGTCCACCTGGTAAAACATAAAACATTGTGTGAACAGCACCCTTGAAAATCTGGGAAACAGATGCCTGATTCTGAAACGTCCATGAAGCACTAACAGATCTGGTGAAATATTTTCTTATAGGAAAGGGCAGAACCTTATCCTTTAAACTGAAGGCTTGAATCATAGGATGCTTAACCACTTGCCGACTGCCACACAACTATTTACGTCGGCAGTCAGCCCCTCACAGGCAAAACGACGTAGGGCTACGTCGCTAGCCTGTAAGGGTTTTGGGAGTGAGCGCGCGCCGCCGGATGCACGCTCCCGCTCGGTCACAGACCCCCCGCGCGTGTGCCCGGCGGACCCGATGTCTGCCGGGCACTCGCAATCGTCCGTGACAGCGGGAGAAAGGCAGGCGGCTAGTGTAAACAAAGCCGCCTGTCAGTCTCCCCTGTGTAAGAATGGTGATCAAACGGTTCTACTATGTAGGACTGTTGATCACTGTTTTTACACATCAAGCCACAGCCAATCACAGTTAAAAACACGCCCCTAGGACACACTTAACTCCTCCCTCTCCAATACAGTTAACTCCTTCACTGCCAGTGTAATTTTAGATCATGACAGAGGCTATGTGATCTTGCTATGTAGGATCGTATGTCTCTGTGATGATCTAACAAGCCATGCCACTTGACAGTTAGAATCACGCCCCTAGGGACACATTTAACCCACTGATCACCAATAAAGTTTACCCCTTCCCTGCCAGTGTCATTTATGCAGTAACAGTGCATATTTATAGCACTGATTACTGTAGTTATGTCGCTGGTAACCCCAAAAGTGTCAAAAAATGTCAGTCAAGGGTCCGATCAGTCCGCCCCAATGTCGCAGTCCCACAAAAAAAAATTGCAGATCACCGTCATTACGCGTTAACAAAAAAAACAACAAAAATGACAAAAATCTTTCCCTTTGTTAGTAAACGCAATAACTTTTGCGCAAACCAATCAAAATACTCTTTTTGCGATTTTCTTTACCAAACATATGGTAAAAAAAAAACAAATTGGCCTAAAATGTTAAAAAATTTTGATTTTTACATTTTTTTGGGGGGAATTTCATATAAAAAAATGTGAAAAATATTGTTATTTTTGCAAAATTGACTCTCTTTTTTTGTTTATAGCGCATAATAAAAAAATCGCACAGGTGATCAAATACCACCAAAAGAAAGCTCTGTTTGTGGGAAAAAAAGGACGCCAAATTAGTTTAGGTACAGCGTCGCACGACCGCGCAATTGTCCGTTAAAGTCATGCAGTGCCGAATCGCAAAATAGGCCCTGGTCAGGAAGGGGGTAAAATCTTCCGGGGCTTAAGTGGTTAAATCCCCTAGCAAATAGTGGAGCAAGCACAATGTCCTGGTTAGGGTGAAAGGAGAAAACCACCTTCAGGAGAAAGGAGCTTCTAGGCTTTAAAGCAATCCTGTGTAACACTAGGAAGGACTCTTCTTCGACAATAGGAATATTGCTATGGATGGTCACCTCACAGAGGTTATAGCAGTGAGAAAGGCAACCTTATGAGCGAGGGTAGACAAAGAGGTATCCCTGATAGATTTTAACGGGTGTTAGTGTCAAAGTTGACGTGTGTTATTTGCAAAGTTGGCAGGGGGTATTTGCAAAGTTGACAGAACTAGGTTGAGATCTCAGACTCACTGGAGTCACTGAAGAATGCACAGGAGGAGTGATGTGAGAGATACCCTGAATGCTTTTGCCACAGAATGAGAGGCAATCAGTCTTTGGAAAGGAATATCTAGGGCCACAACCTGACCTTTAAGGGTACTTAAGACCAAATGCTGAAGCAGACAGGAGAAACAACAGAGTTTGTCCCAGAGAACTTTTTGGGATGGAAAAAGTATGTTTTCCAAGTGTAAAGGTAGTCAATTTCCTAGCTTTAGGAGTGTAAGAATGCTTGAGTCTGACCTTGTCCCTCAAGATCTGGGTTTCAACAGCCAGATCAATAAAGCCAGCAACTAAGAAGCAGGATGGGAAAGAAGAAGTGAGGAAAGAAATTTAGGAAAGGCATAAATCAGTTTGAACTGATACCACAATGTCGGCAAAGCATCCACTGCAAAGGTCCAAGAATGCCTGGTCCTGGCAACAAACCTTTCCTGTTTGTTATTAAATCGAGAAGCCAGGAGGTCCATGTCTGGAGTCCCCCTGCTTGTGACAGAGAGCTTGAAACACCTACAGGTGAAGGGATCATTCACCATACATTGATTACTGAGGAAGTCTGTCTGACAGTTTATCACACCTGAAATGTGCATGGTAGTCAGCATTGAAATAAAACATTCTGTCCACACAAGGGTCAGGTCTACTTCTCTTTGAGCTACGTGACTTCTGGTGCCCCCTGGACTAGACACTGAGCCTGCTTGTTCCGCGAATGATGAGTTGTAAGTTCTGGAGTGAAACTCTTCATTAGAGACTGCCTCAAAGGAGGCCACCATAAGACCCATGGGAGTGCGGGGGAGAAACTGGAGCTTGTCCAGGGAAAGGAGGACCCAAATACCCTGGGTGACATGTCAGATCCTGATTATTGAATATTTGGGATCCATCCAAATCCCTGTAGGGTCTGCACTGTCCAGCTGACACTTGCAGACAGAACTTAAGCCAACTGTATTCTAAGTAGAACATCGTTCCGATATTACACAATGAGGATGTCCTGAGATCAAATCAGAGTAAGAACAGGGGCTTTGCCCTTGATGAAGACCTGCGGTGCAGTGTACCGGCTAAAGGCAACAAATTATTAATGTTGTGTGCCCACAAAAAAAAAAACACAGGTAGTGTTGATATGCTGAATAGATGAAGATATACAAATAAACATCCTTTAAGTCCACAAAGGCCAGAAACTCTTTCAGGTAAAGGGAGGTAATCCCCAACTAGGCAGATTTCATATGGAATTTTTTAACCCAAAAATAATTTTTTGAGAAAGTTTAGAACCAGTATGCGCTTACCGCCTCATTTCACTTTGGGATCAGTGACTAGGTTTGGGTAGAAACTGTGAAAGCTTTCCTGTGAGGGTACCACTATTTAGGAGGAGGACTTGGTGGCTTTTGATTGAATTTGATTTGGGCCCCAGGGATTAAGAAAAATAAAAGGAGCTCTTTTTCCTTTCTAGGTTTTGAAGACTTACTAGCAGAAACTTTTGCCATCCTCTTTTGGGACAAAAAGGTACTCTTCTTAGCGATCCTTGATATCTGGTTAAGTGAATATACTAGGGCATTAATGCAACAGCGCAAGGCCTCTAATTGTGGAAGATTAGACGGATCTGTCTGTGTGGATTCAGCGTCCTGAGTCAGGGACTTGGACCAGACAGCCAGGGTCTGGCAGACTGACATGGCTGCAACAGCAGGTAGCATAACAGTGCCTGTTATGGAGAATATACCCTTAAAGAAGGCCTCTTGTCTACAGGGTTTTTAGTTACAGAGACATACTCTATCGGGATTCTTAGGGTCTTGTTAAGACAAGAGATGGCTGGGTCAACATCTGGGACAGCCCACATCTTCAAGAACCCATTCTCAATAGGAAATTGCTGAGTAAAACATTTCAATGGAGAAAATATCAACGTAGAGCCACTCACTGAATAACATAGGCTGTAAGAGCGAGTGAACAGTGAAGGTTTTTGAAGGCCAAAGTATTTTTAGTGAGCCAAGGCTTTTGACTTAGGGCTGGGCTAACATAGACTGCTCCAGGGCACATGTGCACTGCGTCAGTAAGGACATCAATGGTATCCTTATGTTTGGAAAAAATATCAGCGGATTAAATTTCTTCCTCCATAGAGTTTTCAAAATTAGATGAGGTACTATCTCTATTCTCCACTACAAAATGTGCAGAAGCATCAAACTGGGGTCTGGAGGGACAGACTTCCATGGAAGAATGGGCCATAGCTCTGGAGCTGTATTACACCCTGTGGTTGACTCATCACACTGCACTGTATGACTCGGTGAGTGTCAAAAGGATAGTGTGGTGTGAGGAATTAGCTCAGCAGCAGGTTTTGCTTGGCTCCCTGGATGAGTCCACGGGACTGTTAAAAGGCACAGCAGGTTTATTTACAGAGTCTGCGTCCACAAGGTGCAGGCATCAAAGCAGCAAAATAAAACAAAAACCGAAAATAAATTCTTGCCACATTGAGCAGCTAACTTCAAACACTGGCTCCTGACTTAATTGTCCTGGAGCAACCTATTGTTCATAAGGAACCTGTTTGTCACACACAATAAATCTCAGTCCTCAGCCACACATACCTAATCTCACCACACAGGTAGGTGGGTGCTCCCCAGTCTGTCCTGAACAGGGATCTGGTTCCAGGGTGGAACATCTTTCCTAAGCAAATTGGGAGTTTTATAGAGCCCCCAGTACTCAGACCTGCTTTAGCTGAGCTCATTACCTCTTCAGTGAGGCAAGCAAGCTCACTACACAGCACAACAAGAAAAACAGTCTGTATACTGCTTGGATCTGGGACAAATATATCTCCCATCCTGACAACAACCAGTAGTTTTTCCTGGCCTTCTGTCACCTGCTAACATTTGTAGAAGCTTAAAACTTCAGAAAACACAGAAAGCAGATTCAGGGGTCAGAATTCATATCACACAGAGTATGGGGAACAGAAGTGCTTATCCCACAGAGAGCAAAGGACAAGAGTGCATAACGCAAAGAGATCAAGGGTCAGGGGTGCATAGCGTATGGAGAGTAGGGGGTCAGGAGTGAGTAACAGGGGTCAGGAGAGCCAAATGCTACAAAGTACAACAGAAAAATGACTTCCCTTCCCACGCCCCACAACTCCCCCCATGTACAGATCCTCCCCTTCCACTAGTATAGATTCCCTCCCAGCACAGCTCTCCCCCCCCCCAGTACAGTTCCCTTCCCCAGTACAACCCCGTCAGTACAGGTTTCTTCCCCTCTGTACATCTTTTCCTCAGTACAGTTATCTCTTCTAGTATAGATCTGCCCTTTCATTACAGATTTAATTACATATTTCCTCCTCAGTCTAGTTCTCTCCCCCAGAAAAGCTCTGCAACCTCAGCACAGGTCAGCTCCCCTTAGTAAAACTCTCCCCACCCAGAACAGCTTCCCTCCCCCCTACAGTACAGCTCCCTTATTCTATAGTACAGCTCTGCCCTATCAGCACTAGGGATGATCGAACTTTTGAAAAGTTTGGTTCGGCCAGAACACCCGAACTTCCCGAAAGTTTGGGTCCAGATTCCAGAACCCCATTGAAATCAATGGGACCCGAAACACCATTTTGAAGCCCTAAAACCCAACAAATGCCACTAAAAAGTGCCTAGGGTTCTGGGTCATGCCCCAGGGACTATTAATCACACAAAAAAAAGTTCTTAATAATTGTCGTTTTTGATAGAGAGCCAATTATTGAAAAAATTATTGAAAAAAAAAATGAGATTTCTTTGGATTTAGTGTCTGGGGGGTCTAAAATGTGTACATGTGAAGTTTCAGCTCTGTAGCATGTCCAGAACCAGAAAAAAAAAGATAATTGTTCTTAGAATTTTTATTAGCGCATTGATGGGGTTCCGCTCCTTTCACACCTGGGCGTTTTTGTTTCAGGCGTTTATTGGGCATTTTTTGGGCGTCTTTGGAGGCAGGCATGACATCTGAACTTCTGTGTAGGGGTATATACACACACACACACACACATAAATGTATATATACTCATACACACATATAGGTGTGAAAGGAGCGGAACCCCATCCCTGCGCTAATGAAATTATTTGCAGGAATGGGGTTCTGCTCCTTTCACACCTATATGTGTGTATGTGTATATATATATATATATATATATATATATATATATATATACCCCTATACAGAAGTTCAGATGTCGTGCCTGCCTCCAAAGACGCCCAAAAAATGCCCAATAAACGCCTGCAACAAAAACACCCAGGTGTGTTGTTTCAGGCGTTCATTGGGCATTTTTTGGGCGTCTTTGGAGGCAGGCATGACATCTGAACTTCTGTATAGGAGTGTATATATACACACACACACATATATATATATATATATATATATATATATATATATATATAATTATACACACATACACACATATAGGTGTGAAAAGAGCGGAACCCCATCCCTGCAAATAATTTCATTAGCGCAGGGATGGGGTTCCGCTCCTTTCACACCTATATGTGTGTATGTGTATATATACCTATATGGGTGTGTGTATATATACTCCTACACAGAAGTTCATATGTCATGCCTGCCTCCAAAGACGTCCACAAAAAAGCCCAATAAACGCCTGAAACAAAAACGCCCAGGTGTGAAAGGAGCGGAACCCCATCCCTGCTCTACTAAAAATTTTAAGAAAAATTATCTTTTTCTTCTTGCGGTCACCCTGACATGGATGAGTTCGGTCACCCTGGCATAGCAGTCAGAGTCAGTTCACCCTAAACTACATTACGGCCACCCTGACACTTAACACTTTCCCTACAGAAACTATATTTTTTAATCTAACTATAGTGGAAAATAGTACCCTAACTACACTGCATATCCCTTTCCTCACACTAATAATTGCTAAATGACACTTTTGCAGCAGGAGTAACAGAACTGCTTCCACTCTCTTCCACAGCCCCTGTATTACAGTGCTAGAGATTTGGCGGGGCTATGTTATATACTGGGGGGCGTATTCACTACTGATTGGCCTCTGGACCCCCTAGTCACTCCAATCACATTCCTAGCATCCTCCAGCCCCCTCAATTGGCTTTTACTCACGTTTCTGGTCCAATCACGGGCTTTTAAAGCCCACTTCCTGACCATTGCATTTTGCGGTTCTGGTGCCGAATTCTGAACTTTTCCCGCAAGAAGTTTCGAAATTCAGACGAATTTCGAACAGTCAATGTACGGGTCGAATCGATGGTCGACCCGAACCATTCGATCATCCCTAATCAGCACAGTTCTCCCCTTCAGTCAGTCAGTCCGCCCCCCCTTCCCCCAGTACAGCTCTCCTGTCTTATTACAGCTGTGGCCCCTCAGTACAGCTCTCTCCTCTCCATAAAACACAATACCAGACCAGGACAGCTCCAAGTAAAGGAGGTTCCCCCTTGGATGGGTCATGTGACTGGAGAAGGGGAATAACAGCTTGACATAGCTGTCAGCACTAACTTCTGCACTGCAGGCAATCTGGGGGAGTTTGGACCCCCTCCCCATTCACCTGCTTATCTGTGTCCCTACTTGAGAAAAAAAGGAAAAAAATGGAAAATAAGGGCATTTGCTTCCCTCAGCAGAGAAAAGTCACATCCCTTAACCTAAAAACACTAGGAAAAAAACTGAGGCTTGCTGGGAGTGAGGGTTCTGGAGGTCTATAAAACATCTAATAGGTAGGACAGCTCACTCTGATCCTTCAATTCTGGTGCTTCCTTGGTGATAATAAAAACATTTCTTGGTTGGGGACAACTATAGGTTCAAATCCCTTTATGGCTATCTTTGATCATATATTGAGCCTTTATGCATTTGAATTGGTGTTACACTGATAACTTAACAAAATTCTTTTAAAGCCCAACTCTGGAAATCTGAAAAGTCACCTTTGCTGTGGGGCTGCATCTGCCCTGTAATGGTTAACTGCTCATTTATTCTAGGAGAGAGTAAAAGCACTTTTACTTTCCTGAGCCTCCACTTCCCCAGCATATGATACTCGCCTATGCTCCGACAGTGGACTGTCCCTCTGCATCATTACATCCAGTAGATGGATATGGACCCTGCACTGTTCTTGGTGTCTTACTTTTCTATGCCCATAGACCTGAACAAGCAATTAACCCTTGCATTGTGGGTACAGCCCCACTGGAAGGAAGACTATTCAAGTTTCCTGGAATTCAGATTTAATAGTCATGCTAAAATCCAAACATGTTAGCTATTTATGTCACACTTCTTCTTTGCAAGTGCCCTGTTATTTTTATACTCTTGCAAAATATTCCAGAATAAAACTTCAAAATGGCCACTAGATGGTGATGTGGCAATTTGCTTATGATAATAACATTCCTTTTATACGTCACTATGAGAATGTTCACACTGAAATAAATTATCACAGCAATTACAAAAAAATTCACACCTCCCACCATCAAGCACTTAAATCTTTTTTTGAAGGTGATAAATTCTCAGCAATTAACAAAGAAACAACAGAGACAATATTTAAATTAAAACTGCAACCATATCTACGTGTTTGGGTAAATCTCCCTCTGCCCTATTCAGCCTATAGATGATGGATTAGATCCTGTTGCTTTTTTTTACCATATTAAATTATGCACAGTTCTTCTGTGGAGAGCTTGTATTTTAACGTATTAAAAATAAAAACATAAAGCAGTCAAATCGAAGTGTTATAGTTCAAGTCATCAACAAGTTCCATTACAGTGTGAAAGAACCTAAGTAATCATGTAAGTTGACGGTACTTTTAGTTAGTTTTTTACTTATACTATGTAAAACATTTTAGCACCTATACCTCTAATGTCCAGATCACCAAAAACAATTGTGTTTATGGATTTTTACTGCTAAGGTAACTCGCACACTGGATTCCTAAATCCCTTAGGAGCAACCTCCTAATCAACCCCACCCCAACAAATCAATGAATATGGTAGGTAATTCAATCTGGTGCTGCCTTCTAAAGTGTAAGTGTGGAAAGATACAATTGACATACAATATATACTTTTGAACTGCCTCATTTGCCAAATATGATAAATATTTTCAGTTCCACTGGGACTCGAGGGGGAGGGGCAGATCCCCCCTAGAGACGACCCCAAGTTAGACTTGAGACTCCATCATATCACCCAATCTGGCAAACTCCTCAAACCCAAACAAATAACTAATAAATGGCACAACATATGCCTAAATGCAACTAAGCCACTTCTAGCATACTCTAAAAAGATCTGATACAGTCACCAGATCATTAACACCTTTCAAAAAACTATGCTCTACAGTCAGGGCCGGCCTTAGGTGTTCAGGTGCCCTGTGCGAGCTAATCCTGTGGTGCCCCCCACGGGCATTTTCTTGCACCTTTTTTGCACTTTATTTGACTTTTCTTTTTTATGATCACTAATAACTTAGCCCCCCTTACATCAGAGACCCCCCACACAGAGCCCCCTTTAAATCAGAGACCCCCCACACAAAGCCCCCCTTAATTTAGAGCCCCCCCACACAGCCCCCCCACACAGAGCCCCCCCTCACATCAGAGATCCCCAGACAAAGCCCCCCTCACATCAGAGACCCCCCACACAAAGCCCCCCTAACATCAGAGACCCCACACACAGAGCCCCCTTACATCAGAGACCCCCCACACAAAGCCCCCCTTACATCAGAGACCCCCACATCAGAGAATCCCCACACAGAGCCCCACACACCAGAGGCCCCCACACAAAGCCCCCCTCACATCAGAGACCCCCCACACAAAGCCCCCCTCACATCAGAGACCCCACACACAGAGCCCCCTTACATCAGAGACCCCCCACACAAAGCCCCCCTTACATCAGAGACCCCCCACACAAAGCCCCCCTAACATCAGAGACCCCCACACAGAGCCCCCCTCACATCAGAGACCCCCCAGACAAAGCCCCCCTCACATCAGAGACCCCCCACACAAAGCCCCCCTAACATCAGAGACCCCACACACAGAGCCCCCTTACATCAGAGACCCCTACACAAAGCCCCCTTACATCAGAGACCCCCACATCAGAGAATCCCCACACAGAGCCCCACACACCAGAGACCCCCACACAAAGCCCCCCTCACATCAGAGACCCCCCACACAAAGCCCCCCTCACATCAGAGACCCCACACACAGAGCCCCCTTACATCAGAGACCCCCCACACAAAGCCCCCCTTACATCAGAGACCCCCCACACAAAGCCCCCCTAACATCAGAGACCCCCCCACACAGAGCCCCCCTCACATCAGAGACACCCCACGCAAAGCCCCCCTAACATCAGAGACCCCCCCAACCATCAGAGACCCCCCACACAAAGCCTCCCTAACATCAGACACCCCCTACACACACACAAAGCCCCCCTGACATCAGAGACCCCCCACACAAAGCCCCCTGACATCAGAGACCCCACACACAGAGCCCCCTTACATCAGAGACCCCCACACAAAGCCCCCCTTACATCAGAGACCCCCCACACATCAGAGACCCCCCACACAAAGCCCCCCTAACATCAGTGACCCCCTACACAGAGCCCCCTCACATCAGAGACCCCCCACACAAAGCCCACCTAACATCAGAGACCCCCTACACACACACACAAAGCCCCCCTTACATCAGAGACCCCCCACATCAGAGACCCCCTTACATCAGAGAGCCCCCCTTACATCAGAGACCCCCCACACAAAGCCCCCCTTACATCAGAGACCCCCCACACAAAGCCCCCCTAACATCAGAGACCCCCACACAGAGCCCCCCTCACATCAGAGACCCCCCAGACAAAGCCCCCTCACATCAGAGACCCCCAGACAAAGCCCCCCTCACATCAGAGATCCCCCACACAAAGCCCCCCTAACATCAGAGACCCCCACACAGAGCCCCCTTACATCAGAGACCCCCCACACAAAGCTCCCCTTACATCAGAGACCCCCACATCAGAGAATCCCCACACAGAGCCCCACACACCAGAGACCCCCACACAAAGCCCCCCTCACATCAGAGACCCCCCACACAAAGCCCCCCTCACATCAGAGACCCCACACACAGAGCCCCCTTACATCAGAGACCCCCCACACAAAGCCCCCTTACATCAGAGACCCCCCACACAAAGCCCCCCTAACATCAGAGACCCCCCCACACAGAGCCCCCCTCACATCAGAGACACCCCACGCAAAGCCCCCCTAACATCAGAGACCCCCCCAACCATCAGAGACCCCCCACACAAAGCCTCCCTAACATCAGACACCCCCTACACACACACAAAGCCCCCCTGACATCAGAGACCCCCCACACAAAGCCCCCTGACATAAGAGACCCCACACACAGAGCCCCCTTACATCAGAGACCCCCACACAAAGCTCCCCTTACATCAGAGACCCCCCACACATCAGAGACCCCCCACACAAAGCCCCCCTAACATCAGTGACCCCCTACACAGAGCCCCCTCACATCAGAGACCCCCCACACAAAGCCCACCTAACATCAGAGACCCCCTACACACACACACACAAAGCCCCCTTACTTTAGAGACCCCCCCCATACAGAGCCCCCTACATCAGAGATCCCCCTTACATCACAGACCCCCACACAAAGCCCGCTTACATCAGAGCCCCCCACACACAGAGCCCCCCTTACATCAGAGAGCCCCCACACAAAGCCCCCTTACATCAGAGCCCCCCACATCATAGAGCCCCCCTTACAAAGCCCCCCTCACACAGAGCCCCCCACATCAGAGACCCCCCTTACATTTTTTGAAGGAGACCTCACTTACCTCACGCTGTCTGCACATGCACTCTGCAGCTTTTTTTTTTCTTTAAACTTCCCGCCCATACATCCCTGGGGAGGAGGAGGAGAAGGGGCGGGGCGAGGAGGAGCTGACGATCTCTCCTCTGGCGTCCCTGCAGGGAGGAGAGATCTGTCACCGTGGATCAGGGGCTGAGCTGTGTGTGATACACAGCTCGCCTCAGACTGCCTCAGTAGGTGAGGTGAACGAGGCGAAGTTGCACAGTGGGAGGTAAGCGGCAGCTGCGGCCTGTGTTGACCCTGTCCAGGCTGCGGTCGCCACTTATCTCCCACTGTGCAGCCTGAATCGCCTGATCTTCTGCGAGCTGTGATGGCCGCACGGCGCCCATGCGCCCTGTGCGGCCGCACAGCTCGCACACCCCAAAGGCCGGCCCTGTGACTACAGTTAACCCTCAACAACACATAATTTCTTTTTTTATATATATTTACACTGTACTGGTATTGTCAGTGTTGTAGAAAAGTTATATTAAATTAATTTTCGTAGTACACCATGAGCCTTTCTTATTATTCAAACTCCCTCACATGGCATGTTGAGCAATCTACTCTGTTGGAGGAAAATCTCGGTATTTGATATCATTGGATCTCCAGGCTTCACAAGATCTTGAGCGCCATGGATACATACCTCATTGCTGTCCTATACCTTAGACAGCATTGGGCTCTAGTGCGTTTGAAATTTACCCATACGGTAGAGGATACATCTGCACATGTGACCATTATGGTTTATTACTGCACTGGAACACTTTAAACTAGCACTGGATTGAACTTGTTTTTGAATTTTTTTTCACCTGTTACAAGTTTATTTTACATCCCTTAATTTGGATACTATATAAATTTTGTGCACTTTAATGTTTTTTTCACCTTATTACTCTTTGAGTGCTGCATTATTTCTATTTATAAAACAAATAGTGTAGCGCTAGAAACAAATATCTAAAATATAAATTAACTCAAAAGGAAAAGTCCATTGCGGATGGGCTATAATGAAAAGTCCATGCAAACAGCCCTCAGGTGCAAAATGTAGTGGCACAAATTTTGATTGAAGATAAAGGCAAAACCAGGTGCAGATACAGACAGGTGCTCTTCAGTGAAAACACACAGCCCACCACCTTACAGAATGGCCTCTCACCTCAACCTGATTGAAATCAGGCAACTCAATCTCCAATCTCCTCAAACAGGACACAGAAGCAGGGACTCATAGATCAGTGAGCCTCCGGACTCTCTCCACCATAGAGGTTTTGCAAAACAAAGAACAAGCAGCCCATAGCGTGAACCTGACAAACTTTTATTGAACTAACAAGTAAAACAAATTGGCCTCTAAAGGCCCGTACACACGTACCGATCGTCGGCATACAAACGTCGGTGGACGAAGGATCTGCCGATTGTACGCGTGTTAGTATGGTGCCTCCGACAGATGTCTGCGCACAATCCGCGGACAAAAGTCTTTCGTGCAAACATGAAAATATTTGTATGCCGACACCAGAACGGACGATTGTTCGCCTGTCAGTACACAATTCGGCCGACAGACCGCAGATTTGCAAGACTGGGCATGCTCAGAAAATAGAAAACACAGGGAAAGTTAACCATTACATGACATCACTTCTGCAGTCGGCGGACAAAATTCTTGTGCTGTCCTTGTGCTGTCTTTGCACTTTTCAGCAGACACCGACATCCCGGGGAGAAAAGAGGAACATTTGTAAGCCGACCATCGGTACGTGTGTACGGGGCTTTACTATGAGATGAAGGTATAGCAGCGTTGCATGTGTAGCTCCGGCGGGAGCAACGAGACCAGCTCAGTCCTCGCCGGAATCCGAAGTGTCAGCGGGTGACGTCAGACGCTCCTACTAACCCATTATTTCTATTTATAACACATAATTTCTGCTGTTCATAACATACTATGGGACAATGAACCGGCAAATATGGGGAAAGCTTGTATAGCCTGGTCGAGGGACCTCAATATTGATCTAAACAAAGAACAATGGGAATAATACACCATTATACCCATAAAGGCTCTATTAACATATCCATCCAAGAAAACAGCAATAAAATATTATCCCGCTGGGACAGAACACCCTCACTGCTCCACAAATTCAACTCAATTATCCTAAACCAGTGTTGGCAAGGTCACCAACTAATATATATGGTGGGAATGTCCGCTCATTCAAACATTTTGGGAAAAGGTACATGAGAAAATCTCTCTCATAACCTCACCACCTTGACTTCACGCTAGCACAATACCTTCTCCACTACTCCCCATTTCCAATTCCCTCTTATTTCAAGCCTCTTACAATGATACTGATCAATGCAGCTAGAATGTGCATCCCAGTACTATGGGGCACTGCCATAACACCCTCCCTGTCGGATTGGTACAGACGGGTGAATGGGATTGCCAAAATGGAAAAACGAATCGCTACCTCCAAAGACAAACCAGCCAAATTTGCATCCACTTGGGCAGGTTGGCCTCACTACCAATCCTCAACAGAATACAAATGCGATCTAGATAATCCCCCTAAATTCCAAAAACGCATACCAGAATAAAAGGGGATTGAAAACAATACAAATATAAAAAAATAAATAAAAATAAACAGCGTTTTTCTTTTTTTTTCCCTCTCATTTTATCCCTCTCTCTTCTCTCCCCTCCCACTCTACCCCTCCCCCCACTTATCCCATTCTCTCTCTCTCCCATCCCCATAACACATGCACTCTTCCTCTAACCCTCCTACTAGCACTTATATTTACGCCGACCCATCCCCATCACAAATTTATCCTAATAAAATCCTCCCTTCCTATCCCTTAACACCTCATACCCTCACATGTTTAAACAATCCACAGTTACCACCCCCTCCAAGACTTATATGTGCAGGCCACATATAAGTCTGCAATGTCACACACCTCAGAGCTTCTTCTCTTGTAACCACAATACTCCTAATCAATCAATATGTTGATACACCGGATACACTTGGATAAGGTTTTCTTATTCGACCTAAAACCCTATCATTATTCGTTAATAATTACTTACTGTTGACTCAGGTCATCCGCACCCTACCCAAGTTGCTATATGTATCGGGTTACTTTATGCCTAACCTTATGTTTAACTATACCGATATTGTACTATCTGTGGATCCTGTATAATACATTTTTGTTCAATAAAACATTATGGATTAAAAATAAATATTTTCATGAATAGTGATGGGCCGAACACCCCCTGTTGAGTTCGCACCAGAACATCTCGAACAGGGAAAAAGTTCTAGCGAACATGCAAACTCTATTAAAGTCTAGCACCCAGAAATATAATTTATGTAAACCCCACCAGTGATAAAATTTCACCAGTGAAATAAATAAAGCATCAATCAAGATGGCATGTTGCCTAACTTGCATACGCCATATTCCTGTTGCTCAATATCAAATTCCCGGCTATGGTGATGTAGAAAAATTAGTCAGAATTCCTGGGTAATGTCACTGACCAAATTTGAAAAGTACATCTGTCCCCCTGTTGGGGGACAGGGGACTCTTCCCCACCTCTAGTGGTCTAAGAAGGAAGTAGGGGACTGGCGGATGGAACCACAGAGAGCAGTGGGAACCAGACATTTGACATAACTGGAAGTGCTAGACATTGAAGCTTCTTCAGGCTGCCAATGCTCTTTAAGAGATGTAAGGTTCAAGCCAGCCCCCCAATAAAAGGTATATATTAAACATCTTTAGCAGTCAACTTTTTTTTCACTTTTTTAGATAGCAACAGAGTCTGTTTAACATGTAAGTCTGCTTTAATGTGTATAGGGTACCACATCATATAAATCTAGCAAAAATTATTTTCTACTCAGACTATACAACAGCCATGGTTCGTGAATATCACTTCCTAAATTACTTTAAATAGCTGCTTTTTACATTTAGTGTTCCTAAATGCATTTTTTAAATGTGCTTTTATAGTCAGTACACTCCTGCAATAACAACAACATAAACACTTATTTCTGCTTGTAATATTCTTTTCCTGCACTATGTTTTATTTCTTCAGAGTAAATCATGGACACTTACTACACATTTGTTCCAGGTAATAATTTGCAGCACTCACAAAGCCAATTGTCCAACCTGCCAGGGAACTGAAAGACTGGTTGGCAGGTGTTTGAGAAAACATGGATTTTGAAATATGAAAGGAAATTAGGTTACGTTTTTTCCTTCATATCGCGCTATTTTTATTTATTTTTTTTACAATTTTATTCTAGAACATTTGTACAAATAAAAAGAAAATAACGCATACCAAATAAAAGTAAACTTTAATCAGAATTGCCTTATTGGACCTAATCTGCTTCCTGAATTGTTCTTGGATTCTAGAATGCATCTACCCGTCATCTGCCAGTTCATTAAATCCCTACTGAAATGTAAACCTGTGTGTTCACTAATAGCAAGTACTGCCTTCTGCCATTCCGATAGAGGTAGGCCAGCCCACAAATTCATGCTGAAAGAGGCATATGTAAAACCAGTTTAGAGTAAATTGAGATATGCTTGGCCTAAATCCACTTTTATTAGGAAAAAAACATTCCCCTCTGGGTGATCTATGTATATTACAAGGATTTTAACAAACTTTGTTGCTGATTCCTACCTTTTGTTATTCTTAAGAAATCAGTGGCGACTCTAGGAAAAACATATAGGGGGGGCACATAAGATACCACAGTCAAAACTGAGGGGGCACTCATAATTTTCATCACTAAATAAGTATAAATATAAATAAGGTTACAAAATAAGAGAGTAATGCAGTATGCAGTGATACCTTTTTATTGCACTAACCTAACACTTAAAGCGGAGTTCCACCCGAAATTTATACTTACCTCCATCTTCTCGCTCCCGGTCACCTGAAAAACAAATGGATAATCGCAATTTTTTTTTTTTTCACTTACCTTTTAGAGAAAATATACTCACCTTACTTCCTTCTTCCTCCCCTCGGCGGCCACGGCGATTCGTCACTTCCTGGCTTTTGCAATGATTCCTGGGAGCTGAACGTCATCGCTCCCAGGAATCATTGCGCCTGCACCGGCCCCGACGTCAGTTCCGGGGCGCGCGCGTCATTCCCTTCTAAACAGCTTCTGGGCATGCCCAGAAGCTGTGGAGGGATGACGCGCGCGACCCGGAAGTGACGTCGGGGCCGGTGCAGTGCATCGTGGGACCGAAGAAGGAGGAAGAGGACCGAAGAGGACGCGGAAGAGGATCGTGCTGGCTTCAAGCTGCCCACACCTGAGATGGCAGCGCTGGAGAAGACAATTTCAAGGTAAGTATTTCTCCTGAAAGGTAAGTGCAACCCGGGACAGATCAGAGGCTAGCCATTGTGGAATGTGCTAGCCCTGACTGTCCCGGGGGTATTTTTGTAAAAAAATGTATAACCAGGGTGGAACTCCGCTTTAAAAGACAAGGTTTCAAGAGTTTTCCTTTCTTCCTCAAGTATTGCTTCAGACCTGAGAAAGAAGAAAACTCTCAAAAGCTTTTCTTTATAGTTTAAAGCAATTTAAGCAAACAGTTTACGCAGTAATTGTGTCAGTTTATGCAATAATAGCCCCTAGTATTGGTGCCAGTTTACGCAGTAATAGCCCCTAGTATTTGTGCCAGTTTATGCAGTAATAATCTATAGTATCGGTGACAGTTTTCAGAGTAATAAAGCCTAGTATTGGTGCCAGTTTATGCAGTAATCAAGCCTAGTATTGGTGCCAGTTTATGCAGTAATAAAGCCTAGTATTGGTGTCAGTTCACACAGTAATAAAGCCTAGTATTGGTGCCAGTTTACGCAGTAATAAAGCCTAGTATTGGTGCCAGTTTACGCAGTAATAAACCCTGACATTGGTGCCAGTTTATGCAGTAAAAAAGCCTAGTATTGGTGCCAGTTTACACAGTAATAAAGCCTAGTATTGGTGCCAGTTTACACAGTAATCAAGCCTAGTATTGGTGCCAGTTTACGCAGTAATAAAGCCTAGTATTGGTGCCAGTTTACTCAGTAATAAACCCTGACATTGGTGCCAGTTTATGCTATAATAAAGCCTAGTATTTATACTAGTTTACGCAGTAATAAAGCCTAGCATTGGTGCCAGTTTAAGCAGTAATAGCCCCTAGTATTAATGCCAGTTTACGCAGTAATAATCTCTAGTATCGGTGCCAGTTTTCGGAGTAATAAAGCCTAGTATTAGTGCCAGTTTATGCAGTAATCAAACCTAGTATTGGTGCCAGTTTACGCAGTAATGAAGCCTAGTATTGATGCCAGTTTAGACAGTAATAAACCCTGGCATTGGTGCCAGTTTATGCAGTAATAAAGCCTAGTATTTTTTACCAGTTTACGCAGTAATAAAGTCTAGCATTGATGCCAGTTTACGCAGTAATAAAGCCTAGTATTGGTGCCAGTTTACGCAGTAATAAAGCCTTGTATTGATGCCATTCTCTCAGGGCGAGGGGGTAGGGAAGAATAGTGAAACCTGACAACCAGTGATGAAAGTGTTAAGGCCAGCCGCCACAGTGCCAGTTGTCTTAACACTTTTATCAACTTCATGGGAGATCTTTATGATTTTCCTGCTTTTTCTCCTGATTTTTCTGCCTTTTTTCCCCTGATTTTCCTGCTTTTTCTCCTAATGCGCTACAGTACAGTGCACCTCTCCATCCGGGACTCCTTCCCTCCAATACACACCGTGGTGAAACTAAGGGGAAAGGCTGCTACAGCGCACCTCTCCAACCGGGACTCATGCCCCTAGAGCAGGGGTGCCCAACCTTTTGAGAAGTGAGGGCCACTTTAGCGACTTGGTAACCAGTCACGGGCCACAATGAGCGGAGCGGGCAGGTGACAGGTCTGTGTCCACTCAACATATGCAGAGCAGACACAGACAAAGCCCGCTCTACTCTATGGGCCCTCTGATCTGATCCACCCAGACAGAATGGGATGAATCCCCTTCTGTTTTTTAAGTGGATTGGATTGGAGATAGGCTGGTGTAAACGTACACAAGTCTGGAGGTCTAGAGGTGAATGAAGGGCCTGATTAGGTCCTCCTGAAAAACAGAAAGACAGACCCGATCGGACCGATCATGTGAAAGGGGCCTAAGGCTGCTTTCACATGGATGGATGCACTCCAGTTTACCTGCACCTCAACTGACCTCAATCTTCACTTCTTTCTCAGGATTCCTGCAGCTATCGCTGGCTGCTGCTGTCCCCCAGGCGGGTATAGCTGGTGGCTGCTGCTGGCTTTCCTCCAGGGCTGGTACTGATGGTGGGTACTGCTGGCTGGTACCGCTGGTGGGTACTGCTGGCTGGTACTACTGGTGGGTACTACTGGTGGGTACTACTGGCTGGTACTGCTGGCTGGCACTGCTGGCGGGTACTGCCGGTGGGTACTGCAGGTGGGTACTGCTGGTGGGTATTGCTGGTGATTACTGATGGCTGGTACTAGTGCTGGCTTGTACTTCTGGTGGGTACTGCTGGTGAGTACTGCTGGCTGATACTGCTGACTTGTACTGCTGGCGGGTACTGCTGGTAGGTACTGCTGGTGAGTACTGCTGGTAAGTACTGCTGGTGGGTACTGCTGGCTGGTACTGCTGGTGGGTACTGCAGGCTCCTCTGAGACACCAACAGTGTGCGGGCACTGAAGAAAGCATGCGGCTGCAGTGGAGAGCAGAGCTGATGCTTCCTGTATATCTTTTGTGACCTGTCACAGGCAGAGTGCATTTGATATCACTCCGCCTGTGACAGGAGCCAGAACTATACAGGAAGCATTGTCTCCTCTTCCTCTAGTGCAGGCTCAGTTCTTTACAGTGATTTTCGGGGATGGCGGGTTGGGATCCTGCAATCTGGCTTACTGCCCTGCTATCCCAGAGCGGGAGGTGGCAGGGATTCTGTTGGGGGGGGGCACATGGGGGGCACAACATAATATTAGGGGGCCATGGCCCCCTCTGGCCCCCCTAGTGAAACCACTGTAAGAAGTCACTGTTTGTTCCTCTGTGCCTCTGGGCTCAGTGGGTCTAATGGGGGTAGTTTCATAATTATCAATCAGCTGTGCAGCTGCAGAGCACTAATAAAAACATCTTCTGGGCCTGCATCCCTTTAAACGTGTTCCTTCTGGGAGTATCTCACCAAAAATGAATTTTTTGTTACAGGGGATGCCTGGAATCTGACTTTTATCTTAGTGCAGACTTCTGGGAAAATCAGTGAGCCAATCACATAAGCAGGAAATTATGTTTCTGGGGTGTGTTCAGTATACATTCTGTGTACAGAACACCTCCAGGTAGCCATATTGCATTGCATTTTCTGAAAATTACAGCAGCTGCAGATTGTAAAGAAAAGGTAATTTTAATAACATTCAATTACAATATGACTTGTGTGGCAATTGTATATGCTAGATTATTTTTTCTTTATTTGCTATTTTTTTCCCCCACAAAAGTGGCATTACCCTTTAAGCACAGTTGCAGGATTTCTAGGATAGAAATATATGTATAAGCCAAGTTTTTCTCCCTTAGGAACACCAGCATGCCTCCTCCTCAATTTCAGCTATTAATGTATACCTTTCCCAGGCTAAAAAGCAAATCCTTACTGTAAAAATGGTGTGGCAATGCCAACTTAAGGCCAGTAGCCAGTATACAATTTATTCAAATCATCGGCAAAATGACACACTGGGCATCAGAAAGCCTTTACACCACTGTGCTTACTTAAACGGATCATTGCCTTATGAGTAAGCACAGTGGTGTGAAACGCATCAAAGCTTTCTGATGGCAATTCTGTCATTTTGTGGATAATTTGAATAAATTGCATGCTGGATTGGCCATGCAGGACCATCATTCTAACAGTGAGGGTTTAGAATTGGAGGTATATTGATTGTTTTATCTTGTTGCCCTGAGTTGATCCTTAAGATACACAGCCGTCAAAAGTGAAAATAAAGCTATTGCATATATCTAGTGCTTTTATTTTTTCATCCAGGCATTCCTATGGCATGCTAACCCACATCTACATACAGGCAGTCCCCGGGTTACAAACAAGATCATTTCTGTAGGTTTACTCTAAAGTTGAATGTGTATGTACGTTGGAACAGGTACATTTTTTTGTTGTAACTCTAGCCCAAAAAATATTTTTTTATGTTTTTTGGATATCATAGGGAAGGGTTAACACCCCTGTAATGTTTGTTTTGCTGTCTGTGCCCCTGTTCAGAAGATTTCCCCTCACTTTCTGTCCCTGTGACAATTGGATTTTGAACATGTTGTGGAAACAAGGATTGGTGACAAAGTTTCACCTTTTTCCCATGAGGACTCTTACAGGAGTTAATTTCCCTTCCTAGGGGTAGATTTCTTCTCACTTCCTGTTTTCACCTTCCGTCTGTAAGTAGGAGTCGTATGTAAGTTGGATGTTTGTAACGCGGGGACTGTCTGTATTCTTTAGTAATCTGGCAACCTAGAAACACCTTTTTGTTATGCATTAGAGGTTTTTCTACACTTACTTACTGTCTCTCACCTTTCAAAGCTTAAAGTGGTAGTATACTCTAATAAGACTTACCTGTAGGTAAAATGAATATCTCCTAAACCTGCACAGTTTAGGAGATATTCGCCCTGCATGCAGCCGCTGACACCAGCGGCGCATGCGCTTTGAAGGTCCGGCGTATCTTGCCTGACCTTCAGAGCTCCTTGCTGGCTCCTTGCCAGAAAGGGAACCCGCGCGTGCACATGCGCGGGAGTGACGTCATCGCGGCTCCGGCCACTCACAGCGCCGGAGCCGCCGAATCCAGAAGAGACGCAGAGGGAACATGTCAGCTCCCTCAGCGGTGTTCGGACGACCGTGTGGGGGCTTCGTTCTAAGGTAAGTATGCGATGTATACTAGCACTTAATGTCATTGTCCTGCAGGGTTTTTTTTTTTACACAGGGTATACAACCGCTTTAATGTAAGTTTTGTAAGCAAAGTATAATTGCTAAGAAATGCTCTGAAAACTCATATTTGGCTGATAAAATATAAAGAAGAGAGAAAGGAAGTTACACAGCACCAGCTTCAAGAAGCAGACCTAATCACATGATGTGTGAGGAGCATTGTACATCCAGCCTGCAGTGCTTTGGAGAGTATTATGATTTACATCTGATGGAATGTGTAGATGTTTTGAGCATACATTAAGATTCCCAGAAAAATGTAGGCTACCTTTTATTTTTTAACCACTTGCTGACAGCCGCCGCACTTATACGTCAGCAGGTTCCCGTGAATCGCCGTACCTGTATGGAGGTCTGCGGGAGCGATCCTGGGGGAGTGCGCGCGCTGCAAGGGGCATACGCGCGCACCCACTCGCCAGCGGGGAAGCCGATCCATGGGGCCGGTGCCCACGATTGCTGCCTGGCACCCGCGATCGCTCCCAGTGAAGAGAGAACAGCGGTCTGCTATTGTAAACACAGCAGGACGTTGTTCTCTCTGATATCAGTGCAGAGCTCCTGTGTTCCTCCTATTTAGGAACACAGATCTCTGTATTGATTCCATAAGCCCATTCCCGCCACAGTCAGAACCCCCCCTCCCCCAGGCTCACATTTAACCCCTTGATCGCCCCCTGCGTTAACCTCTTCCCTGCCAGTGTCTTTATTACAGTAACAATGCATATTTTAGCACTGATTACTGTAGTAATGTCACTGGTCCCCCCAAAAGTGTCAAAAATGTCACTTAGGTGATCTGTCCGCCGCAATGTTGCAGTCCTGCTAAAAATCACTGATCGCCGCCATTACTAGTAAAAAAAAAAACAAACAAACAACAACATAAATCTTTCCCCTAGTTTGTAGACGCGATAACGTTTGCCAAACCAATATTAAATACGCTTATTGGGATTTTTTTACCAAAAATATGTAGCAGAATACAAATTGGCCTAAAATTATGAAAAAAATTAGATTTTTTTTTGTTTTTTGGGGAATGTTATATAGCAGAAAGAGAAAAATATTGCTTTTTTTTTTTAGAATTGTCGCTCTTTTTTTTGTTTACAATGGAAAAAATAGAAATTGCACAGGTGATCAAATACCACCAAAAGAAAGCTCCATTTGTGGGAAAAAAGGACATCAATTTTATTTGGGTATAGCTTTGCACGACCGCGCAATTGGCCTGGTTATCAAGGGGGAAAATCTTCCGGTCCAGAAGTGGTTCATATTCCCAGAAAAAAAAAAAAATGTATGCCACCTTTTATTTTTTAGGTCAGACAAATATAAGATATTGAATTTTTATATTTACATATTTCGATTTTATTCGTCAGGTGAGGGGAAGGTTTTCTGTAGTCCTAACATAATTCCTCTATTAGGCTAGGTTCACACCTATGCGCTTTTTAGTGCATTTTGTAGTTTGCAGAATTGCACTACAGTCCATTTAACATGCTTTCCTGTGGTACACATTTACATCTATGCGTTTATTAGTCGCTGCATTTTTGGAAAAGGTCAGGGACTTTTATTTACCACAGCAGATTGTATTTTGCGTGAAATAGACTTCAATTGATCTGCACTAAAAATGCAAATGTTGCGTTTTTGATGCATTTTGCATTTTTTTTTCCTCCATAACAATCTGTGAATAGCTGGATATTAAAATGGTTGCAAAGCCACTTTTCTTATTGCTATAATCCCTAGTGTTAGATTACAGTATGAGCCCCAGTGTATGTTATTTATAAACAAATATGGCGCTGTATACCTAATTTCAGAGCCCCACTCGGCGCTCATGTGACTGTCTGCCGCTGTCTTGACCGATTTGACAACTACAGTGGGCGGGGCTGAGAATCCCCCTCTGACGTAAGCCAGTTGGAGGGGAGGAGAATGGAGGGCAGTCACGTGAGCGCCGAGCGGCACTCTGAAATTAGGTATACAGCAGCATATTATTTATATTTAACATACACTGGGCACATACTGTAATCTAAATAGTGGACTCCGCACTTGTGGAATATACGGACGTGGATGAGTGTGCTAGTACTGGACTGCAGCCTCACTAAATTATAGCCAAAGGACTATAAAAGGTATGATAGAGGGTGGAGGGAATGGCGCTGTCTAGTGGTGAGAAACGTGTATAATAGTAATAAATAGATAAAATTAATGTTATAATGACAAGATAAAAGAGAGAGGTAAAAATCTGCAAGATGTGGTAATGAACTGTATAGATCTAAAAAAAGTTCAAAAGTTCTACATGCATACAATGCCTAGTAAATATATGACCATCAATATGAATTATCAATATAAATCCTAAAATGGTAGAAGTTCTATAATAATGGTAAAATAATCCAAGTGCATACGTGACCATAAAAAAGGTGAATATAAATGAATATAAATAATGCAATAGTACAAAGTGTCATAAACTCAAAGTGACAAGTGCATATAGGGCAGTGAGCATAATATCATGGACTCAAAGTGACAAGTGAATAGATGTCCAAAGTTGGTGTGAAAGTGCACCGATAAAGCTTAGTGGCATAAATCAATAAATGAATGGTGGTGGTGTATACAACAAAGACAAGAGTCCAGTGTTGAATAAGAAATGCTGAACTGGTGAATTAACTGGGAAAGTCCAAAAGGTGGTTATTGGTTAATTGATAAGCAGGTGACAGTCTTCCTGTGGCTTAAGCACAATCAGTGACCATGTGGTGGGCAATCAGGTGCTCTGTGACCCCTCTGGTAAATAGCACACTTACCAGAAATACCCACCCCACACAGGGTATAGAGCGGGTATAAGTGGTGTTCCAGCAGATGGATCCTATCCTCCTCTATGGGTCCTGGGATGGACGTCTATGAGGGTTCCCGAATGGGAGGATTCCTGGGGGAAGCTGAGGTCTGGGGATGTCCCGGCGGTGAGGGCTGGTACCTCCAGATACCCGCGGGGTGTCAGTATAACAGGTGTTCAGGTATAGAAGAAAGGCACATAGTGTAATATTGCCAAACTAGGTTTATTTGCAAAGTAAACAGGATTACGGGTACTCACATAGGTTTAGTAGTAGACGAGCGGTGGAAACGAGCGTGTGAAACGCAATGCGGTCCACGACTCACAACAGGAACCGGAAGTGATGCGACACGCCGTACGCGTTTCGTAGTAGTACGTCCTCAGCAGCGTCAGGTCACTTCCATGACACTCCCTTAAATACACGTGGTTGCCCGGCAACAGACAGTCAAAACAAATGCCGTGATTGAATCTACAACCGGGGATTATAGTAACAAAACAGTAATTTTAGCAGCAGGAGGGGAGGGATGGGGACTGACACAGCTGACAGGCAGGGAGGGAGAGTGTGAGCAAGGAGAGACAGCGGATGATGGAGGAACGTAAACTGACCATGGTATCGGGCTCAGCAGCCATGATAAATATGGTCCGTTTACAGAAGGGAGGGCAGTACTAGGCTGGATTAGCAAGGTATTTTAGGTAATAGAAAGGACCACATTACAAAGCAAACGCACTGTGCTGTATAACATGCTTTAACCACTTCCTTACTAGCCGCCATGCATATACTGCGGCAAAGTTTTGTTTCATTCAATAGCCACTAGATCGCCACTAGATGGCGCCATTATCATGTCCGCTAGCCACTCGCGATCATCCCCGGGAGAGGCAGAATGACGATCTGCCTATGTAAACAAGGCAGATCGGTGTTCTGCAAGGGGACAAGACGGAGAAGCAGGAAACAGGACCTCTGTTTTTCTTGCAACATCCTTTGATCGCCCCTGATATTAACCCTTTCCCGGCCAGTGTTTCGTCAGTAAAAATGTCTGACGTCATCAGGAATCACATTGTCTCCTGATGACACATTGTGACTCCTAATAACGTCAGATGTTTTTACTGATGAAACGCGTCGAGTCTAGAAAACCCGGCTACGTCACTTCCGGTCTTTGGAGTACAGTTGGAACGCGGAACGGTGTTCTGGATCCGAATTCGCTGGCCGGTTGTCATGAATATACACTGTAAATCGGTACTTTTTTAATAAATGTTATTCTAAAACCTTCTACACTATAAGCCTCTTATCCCTTTCCCTACTTATGATCGGGTCTTGGTCTTTGCCTGACATTGAGTGGACTATTGGGGGATTTACAATTAATCGCTATATCTCAGGGGTTATCTGGTAAGTGGGCTGTGCATGTGGTGCTGGTGGAGGAGAGCACATACCCACAATTATGAATGAATAATGGCTGTGGATGAATTGCTAACTTAGCACACTCACTTGTTGAAACGAGGCTCAAGGGAACCTATTTGGACACGGACACAAAGTATTCACACTGGACATATTATTCATAAATTTAACATAGACTTTTTTGCAAATTTATTTGATATATCAGTTTATTGTTTGAGCGTGGTCTCCCCTTTTTTCTATTTTAATTTTTAAAATACATCTGAAAAAAAGTGAAAACCCCTGCAGCAAGCCTAAGAGTTGTGAACATCACACTTCATTATTTTCAATTGCTTACAGGACATTTTTAAATTGCCTCACGCATAGTTGATATGAAAATTAATAGATGACATATTCACTAAAAAGATAAAATTGTATAAAGTTTTATGTTATGACAGTAAACTTAGCAAAATTAAATAAATGCAACAGACCTATGCTAAATAAAAAGTCATCTTTTGAGGCTCACAGATGACAGTTGGAAAACATAGCTGCCTAACTGCATCATTCCTTGACAATTGAATGTTATTTAGCCTGTGAAATCTTGCCCCTAGTTTAGCTATGCTTCAGGATTCCAGAAAGATATTAAGTTGTCATTCTTGTTTAATGTTCCAAAAGCAAAGGAAATCTCTAGTTTCCCAATATTTGAGACATTCTTCCCTCGTTCCCTTGGGATATCAAATACAGTAACACGCATGCCTTCTGGGATTGAGTAATATAAGTCTAATAGGCTTCAGCACCTGATCTAAGTTGTTCTTTTTTCTGAGATCACTACTCTCCCTAATGATATCACAGGGGATATTCTAGCCACCGGGTACCATGTTGATGAGGAAGTACAACTAAAATACCTCTTCATGGCACAGGCAGAACACAGCCAGAAGGGTTTTCTGATATTGACAGCAGATTGTGGACCCAGAGGACAGGACAAGTCTGCATTTCAATGGAGGACTGTTTTCTGCGACTGATATAAGGAGGTTTATGAAAGAAATTATACAAGCTGCTATCATCAGTGTACTTTACCAGAAAAGGACAGTTTTCTGGTAGAATATGTCATAGGGTCATGGGATCCTCTGTGTTACCACTAGGGTGTAGAACTCTTGTCAAGGCACAATCCTGGCATGCAAGGTCTTCACCAAAGCCAGTAAACATTAAACTATTTTAAAAAAAAAACATGACGGAAATTAAAAAAATGCAGAGACTTCCAGTTGCTGATATATGAAAATCCACAATGTTCAAGTACAATATTTCAGATATCTATTTCAGTAGGAAAAAAATATATATATATACATATATATATATATATATATATATATATGAATGGGGGGGGGAGTACCGCGCTTCAGGGAAAGTTTAAATATAAATTAAATAAATAAGTGTATTGTGATCATTGTGTATATAAAATCAATATTGAATAGGTGAATATATAAAATTATACTGTCGTAATCCTGAGACAATTTTGTGTAGTGTCTCTTTTAAAATTCTAATAATATAGATCTCTAATAAATCAATCAATCAATCTAAAAACTCATTGTTTCCTGGAAAAAAATGGATCTATAGATATAAAGTGCAAAAGTGCATATACATTTAATAAAGGTGCTTATAGTGTTATCTATATTAATCCCAAGTGTTTAAAAATAATATCCATAAAACGGTGACAATAAAGTGTACAGTGCTCAAAGCATCCACAAATAAAGAATTCTGTGTATTTACACAGTATACGAATAAAGTGCTACAGTCTTTATAAGGTGCTCAAGTGTTCCAAAATAAACAGGAGATACATAGGCGGTATTCTTCCTTTTCCCAGTGTCACAATGTTATAACCTCCACCTTTACACCGTATACTCTATGGGGTGCTTCTTGGTGCTCTTCCCCTATGGGTGTGCTAAATGCTCACCTCCAGATTTCAGAACATGCGCCTCTTTATACTAGATAGATATTGCCCTCCTTTCCTTTCTTCTCCTCCTTAGCGTTGTACATAGGATGGGGGGATGGTGGTCTGCCTCGCCTTATCGGGATCGGGTTAAAAAAGCCCTCCGGTGCTCCCTCGGAACTCAAAATAAGGGGCCAATATAGTGTAGTATTTCCAAAATCAAACGATTTATTAAATAAAATATATCAACTCACATAAAAACAGAAGTTAGTTAGCCGTTTCTAACAGTTTCTTACAGTCAGCTGCGGGACTTACTTCCGCATTCCATACGTCACTTCCGGTGCTCTGCCCTACGCGTTACGTCACGTCCGCTCACGTGATTTCTTCAGGGGTGCCAAAGGTGCTTCAACAAAGTATTGAGCAAAGGCTGTGAATACTTATGTACATGTGTTTTTTTTCATTTTTTATCTTTAATAAATTTGAAAGGATTTTAAACAAACTTCTTTTATGTTGTCATTATGGGATATTGTTTGTAGAATTTTGAGGAAAATAATTAATTTAATCCATTTTGGAATAAGGCTGTATTATAACAAAATGTAGAAAAAGTGAAGCGCACTGAAATAATATATATAAATATATATATATATCATTTTATGTTATTTTTTTATTTCCAAACATTATAAATAAGGGCAAATATAATATACAAACCACTATACATTGCGTGCAAGAATGCCAAAATTATGCAAGCACAAGCAAATTGCTTTTTTATGTCCTTATTTTTTTTTTTAGGAAGGATATAGGGAAGGATTTTTACTGTAACTGGTGCACACAGAATCTGGTGCAAGTGTGCATAGTAACCGATCAGTTTCTAACTTCAGCTTGTTCAGTTAAACTTTACCACTAAAACCTGGAAATTAATTAGAATATTGGAGTATTATGCGTATTTCTTCCAGATCTGTGTAGCAATCCAGAGTGAAACTTTGCCTCTGCTCAGGAAATTCCTATAATCAAGACCAGTTACTGCTACTCTCTATCTTGTTTAGGGTAACTGGGTCTTGTCTTTGCCCCCTCCTGTAATTTTCTACAAGCACCATGTAGTGGATGGAGCTGCTGGATCCCTCTCACAGCTCTGCTCACTGTACAGTGCAGTTATGATGTCATTGCTACTTTTTAAAGGTGATAACTGCATTCACAAAGGTATTTGGTGCACACAACTTTGAGTTACTGTATACGCTTCGTAGTAATTGATGAATACCGTATATTTAAATTAACATTTTTGTGTCTAGAGTTCAGGTTTAATAGTTAATCAGTTGCTGGTAAGTAATTGTAAATGTAATCATACTCAACTACAGTTTACCAACACAAAGTCTTGATTTGCAAGTTTTATAAAAGTTCCCCAATGTTAATATTCTCTTACCAAGGACAAGTCGTGTAAAACCAAACAGATGTGCTGACCACAGGGCCAGACTGATAAGAAACACTTACTGAGTACTCCAGATTATTCTTTGATAGTAATGCATTCTTAAGGCATCTAAACTCTGTGCACGAAACTGTAATAAGACTTGTTAGTTTGCATTCAAAATGCATGTCTCATGCAAGCTTGCTTACTGATCAATAACAACTTTAAAACTATACCTCAGTATTTTTATACCTAGTGTAACTTGTAAATAATAATATAACAGTAGTATTTACCCCAAAATTTCCTCTACATACAGTTTAAGAGTAAAAAGGATAAGAGAGTAGAAAAAAATATAAATAGATTTTATCTTTAACTACTAGCTATTATATATAGATGTGGCAATGGAATGAATATTTTATGAACACATCAAGCTGGAAAAGCTTTGCAGTAGACAAGTGACATACATTATTCCAGAGCAAATAAACCAGACCTGATGTTTACTTAACCACTTAAGCCCCGGAAGATTTTACCCCCTTCCTGACCAGGGCCTATTTTGCGGTTCGGCACTGCGTGATTTTAACGGACAATTGCGCGGTCGTGCGACACTGTACCTAAACGAATTTGACGTCTTTTTTTCCCACAAACAGAGCTTTCTTTTGGTGGTATTTGGTCACCTGTGCAATCTTTACTTTTTGCGCTATAAACAAAAAAACAGTGTCAATTTTGCAAAAATAGCAATATTTTTCACATTTTTTATATGAAATTCCCCCCCAAAAAAAAGTAAAAATCAAAATTTTTTAACATTTTGGGCCAATATTTTTTTTACCATATGTTTGGTAAAAAAAATCGCAAAAAGCGTATTTTGATTGGTTTGCGCAAAAGTTATTGTGTTTACTAGCAAAGGGAAAGATTTTTGTCATTTTTGTTGTTTTTTTTTTAACGCGTAATGGCGGCGATCTGCGATTTTTGAGAGGGAGGGGTTATGTGTGTCCCTAGGGGCGTGATTCTAACTGTGATTGGCTGTGGCTTGAGGTGTAGGAACAGTGATCAACGGTCCTACATAGTAGAACCCTATGATCACCATTCCTACACAGGGGAGAATGACAGGTGGCTTGTTTACATCAGCCGCCTGCCTTTCTCCCTCTGCACCGACGATCGCCGAGTGACCGGCGGACATTGGGTCCGCCGGTCACACGCGCGGGGGGGTCCGTGACCACGCGGGATCGGGAGCACGCCTCTGGCGGCGCGCGCTCGCTCCCTAGACCCTCACAGGCTAGCGACGTAGCCCTACGTCGCTCTGCCTGTGAGGGGCTGACCGCCGACGTAAATAGTCGTGCGGCAGTCGGCAAGTGGTTAAAATGTGGCCAGGGTGAGTCATTGCAATTTTCCAACAACTATAGTTCCCTCTGTAGGCCATAAGTCTGCTTCCAATTTTAATGGTTTTCACGCAGCTTTAAAAAAAAAAGGCCGTCTATGGAGGCTAACCAGAAAGAATAATTAGAAAGTCATGTTACTGTAATAAGTAATAATGATTCCAAAGTGTTAGGAAAAACCCAAATACCTTGTGCCCTACCTGGTTCCTGTTTTTGTACCGTGGCGCCAGGTTTGCTGCTCTTTTAAGCCACTAGGGAGGACACTGCACCTTTCTGCAACTTTTTGCTCCCTAATGATTGAAAACTTTAAAAAATTCAGTACTGAGACTTTTTTCACAGCCACTAATCAGATTCATACCTACTTACATTTTGCAAACAAAATGCATACACTTAAGGCCCATACACACAATCCGAAAATCGGACGAAAAACACTGCTTTCGAAGCGATCGTACGATAATTGGATCGTTAGTACAGAGCTTTCGAGAGCCGATCATGACAGATATTATCCGATCGGACAGATATTATCCGATCGGACAAGCGTGAAAATGTTTCTCGTACAATGCCAGATCGTATGATTTTAGTTTAATCAGTTCGGTTGTCGCTCAAAAATTCAATACAAATACACTACAACACATAACACTTTTGATTTTTTATTTTGTCGTATAAGAATTTTCATAATTTTAGTAAACTCCTCATATTTGATATGCGATGATCACAAAAAAAAAAAAAAAAAGAATAATCTGTCGTCCAATTTTCTGATTGTGTGTACAGGGCAGAGAGAATGCAAGCTGCAAGAATGCAAGTTACATAAGCATAGGATTCATAAACCAGTTAACCAGTCATAGTTAGTCCTTCCATATGACAAAATAACTGCTCCCTTTCAACCTCTCTTAGTTATACCTCGTGGTATATTATCTTCTGAATTATCATCTGTACATAAAGTTAAGCCTGTGATCATGGTTAGGTGGGTGTGGGAGGGCAAGTAAGCAATGTGAATATGATTTAAAGCTACTGTGACTGGGTTCAGAATGAGCATGGGGTCTGCCTCCTGACTTCATTTATAGGTTAAAAGGAATTTCTAATTTTCTTTTTATAGCAGACTACCTTGGAGATTTAAATGTCTCCTATTACTTGCACCAGAGTAGCTGCATATTTGGCAGAAAAAGACAGTGGCCAGAAGCCCAGATGTACTGAGATTTGCCATATATCCAATTTCATGCTCCTGTTAAAGTTTACTATTTGAGCATGCATTCAGAAATGACAGCTGGATTCTAAATAATGAACACAAATATGTGCAAAGCCACTTGCTTTTAAATGACCTTATGACACATTAAAGTACCTGCATCTAGACAATTCACTTATGTCAGATACCACTATATTTGTCAGATATAAAGTTAAAGTTATAAAACACAGAGGAGGTCTATTTATCAATGATTTCACACAAAATTCACACACAACTTTCACCCAAGATTTACATTTTTCACATAAGGTCCAAAAGGGAAAATGTGTAAATCTTGGGTAACAGTTGTGTGAATCGTAGGTGAAAACATTGATAAACAGGCCCTTAAATGTATAAGTAAAACATAGATCCAATCACTTAAATCCCAGATTAGCTCATTAATGCAATTTTAAAAGTTCTTTTAAATCTTTTTAAATATGCAGTTTTCATTGAAATAAAATGTGATTATCCTTTCATAAAGGTTCCTTGTTCAGGCAGGTCCCAGTATAGTGTGGCAGCTGTCTACCAATTGCTCTCCTGAGCTGTCATCCAGTTATATGCCCCCTGGTGGAGACTACGACGCATTAAACCAGCACACATTGCCCATGCATGGTCCACTATTTTCACTATTAGGAAGCTAATCTAGAGCAATGATGTGCATCCAAAGCTCAAATTATGGCACTTTTCCACTGCAAGTACCGGCTCGGCTCTACTCGGCCCTGCTTGGCCCGGTTTGCTTTTCCACTGCTGGTACCGCATGGTACGGTGTTGGAACGGTTCGGTACAGTACAGTATGGTTTGCTTTTGCACTAAAGTAGTACTAAAGTTAAGTGGGTGGGATAACAACGATTCTCTAACCAATCAGTGGCTAGTAGTGACTGCATGCAAAGGATTGTGGGATATGGTACCGGTATGGTACGTCTTGGAACCACAATCGAGGTGGTACTGTTTTAGAGAGCCGTACAGTTCGGTTCCATGCAGTGGAAAAGTGCCGCCGTACCGTACCGTACCGAACCGTTCCTACACCGTACCATGCGGTACCAGCAGTGGAAAAGCACAAAAGCGAGCCGAACCGTTCGGTTCCATGCAGCGGAAAAGCGCCATTAGTGAATGTAGTGGGGCAATGCCTGAAAAAGACTGGACAGACACTGCAAAGTTGATTGCCCTCTGTCTTATATCTTTAGGCACTCTAATTTTTAATATCTTAACCCCATTGTCCACAGTTGAGCTTCCCCCTGGTAAGAAGTAGAAATGTAGACATTCCTTAATTTTCTTCACTTTGAAGCTTAACTCCAAGCAGGAAAACATTCATTTAAAAATATTCCTCAAAAGCCACGAAGGATATAAATTAACCATGCACCAAATTACTTTGCAAACCTTGATTTTATTTGTAAGCATAAAGGTGACATCACCACTGTGCAGTACATAGTCTGTGAGGAAAGCAGAGCTGTGGGAGAAACTCAGCAGGCTCCACCCACTAAAGGCTTTTTGAAGAAATCTACAGGAGGGGGAGGATACAAGACCAGTCGCCCAGCCCAAGGAGAGAGACCAGCAGTGACTGGTCTTTATTACAGGAAGCTCCTGCACAGAGGCAAAGTTTTACAATGGATTCCTGCACAGATTTGAAAGAAAAACACAACGTAATCTTGTGTCTACCATTATTTGCTTATCCTGGAGTTCAGCTTCTAGTTGGACTTCTGAACCTCTAAGAGTTCATTTGTTTTCTTAGTTTAGTTGTCTATACTGTACACACCTGTCCAAAGGACCAACAATGTTTTTAGCCCCTTTTTAGCTGGGGTTGGGAACCCTTTGAGAAGGTTATTCTCTAGCATGTATCAGATGGTCGAATGCAGCCTTCTGGGCTAAACTCCTCAGGAAAAAGTGAGATGATAAATACTCACAAGTCACACTTTTGTCACAGCTCCATGGATTCAGGTGACTGGCAGATAACAGAGCATGTGAGACTTTAGGGTTTACCAATCTGAAAGAATCTAGGGCTGAGTAGGCCGAAGAGAGTCAGCAGAGTTTTGGGCAGGGACCTCAAGGAATTAATCCATACATACTTGAAAAATAATTTCATTGTGTAGAAACAGTGTTACACAATTTTTTAATGAATAATACTTTTAATAGTCCCATCTTTAAATTTCAGCTCCAAAGTGCAGAAACATGCTCTCTGTGTATAGTGCTTTATTAATAATAGTATTACTATTATTGTTAATTTTTACACATTTCTCCTGAACTATTAGGCTAAGTTCACATGTAGGCATTTTGGGGTGTTTTTGGGGTGTTTTTCTGCTCTAGGATCAGCTCAAAAAAACACCCAACAAGACAAATCCTATTAATTTCAATGGCCCCTGTTCACATCTGAGCGTTTTGACGTTTTAAACGCCAAATGCTCAAAAAAGTACATGAGCTTCTTTTTGGGCAGATTACAGGCATTTTTATTTTTTCCATTGGTCACTTGTCAACCAAAAAACCCCTGCACAAAAACGCATGTTAAACGCCTGAAAAAACCCCCATAAAAACGCCTGAAAAATGCCTAAAAAACGCCTGTAAATATCAACGCCAAGATGTGAACGTAGCCTTATGCACTGCATGATCTAGCCAGAAGGCTTAGATAGGCCAATAAGCGGGCTTTAAAAAAGTCAGCTCCCTTAGTATAAAAGGGGGGCACGGAACAGCCATAGTGATTGTGTATATGAGCTTAAAAACTGCAAACAGTAGGAAACTATAGTTTACCCATTTTCTGTGTTTTTTTTTTTTTTTTTTGGTTTTAATTTTGGGGGGATTTTTTCTTTAATTTTATTTTGTTATTGATTTTAGGTCAGTGGTTATTCTTACCTGTTGTGCTGACAACTTTTTTTTCTTTGTTGCAAGATTTCTATTAAAATAAAGTGGGCTTTTGTTTCAGTGCTGTTTTATTTTTTTATGTCGAATGGTGAATTTACATTTTTTTTAAAGGACTTGTCTGTGGGGATGGAGGAACATTTAAACTAGGTGGTGGGGGAGGGATCAAAGGACATTATACCAGGCAGTGAGCAAAGGTAAGAGGGCGCTACTGTAGGCAATATTGGTAGTTTACCTAAGGTACCTAAGACCAATGTGCATAGGCTGGCAGAATTGTATTGCAACCTCCCTCAGAACATACAAGGAGAAAATATTATGCACACATGCAAAATGAAAAGGATGTTCACAAATGCTAGAAGTATGGCTGATAAAATGGAAGAACTGGAACTGCTGATACATGAGGACATTGTGGGAGTATCAGAAACCTGGTTTGACTGGTTTGCTCACATGACTGGCTTGTTACTGTCCAGGGTACTCCCTGTATTGGAGGCATATATTTAGAAGAGGGGGAGGTATGTGCCTTTATGTAAATAGGAATAAGAGACATGAGGGTAGGACAAGAACACTAAAGAGACAACTTTACTAAACTGAGAACCCTAAGGAAAAATGAGAGTACTTTAAGAATATATTAAAGATATTTTAAACCTTGCATGTTACAGTATCTCACAAAAGTGAATACACCCCTCACATTTTTGTAAATATTTTATTATATCTTTTCATGTGACAACACTGAAGAAATGACATTTTGCTACAATGTAAAGTAGTGAGTGTACAGTTTGTATAACAGTGTAAATGTGCTGTCCCCTCAAAATAACTCAACACAGAGCCAATAATGTCAAAACCACTGGCAACAAAAGTGAGTACACCCCTAAGTGAAAATGTCCAAATTAGGCCCAAAGTGTCAATCTTTTGTGTGGCCACCATTATTTTCCAGCACTGCCTTACCCCTCTTATGGATGGAGTTCACCAGAGCTTTGCAGGTTGCCACTTGAGTCCTCTTTCACTCCTCCATGATGACATCACGGAGCTGGTGGATGTTACAGACCTTGTGCTTTTCCACCTTCCGATTGGAGATATCCCACAGATGCTCAGTAGTGTTTAGGTCTGGAGACATGCTTGGCCAGTCCATCACCTTTACCCTTAGCTTCTTTAGCAAGGCAGTGGTTGTCTTGGAGGTGTGTTTGGGGTCGTTATCATGTTGGAATACTGCCCTTCGGCCCAGTCTCCGAAGGGAGGGGATCATGCTCTGCTTTAGTATGTCACAGTACATGTTGACATTCATGGTTCCCTCAATGAACTGTAGCTCTCCAGTGCTGGCAGCACTCATGCAGCCCCAGACCATAACACTCCCACCACAATGCTTGACTGTAGGCAAGACACACTTGACTTTGTACTCTTCACCTGGTTTTGGCCACACATGCTTGACACCATCTGAACCAAATGAATTTATCTTGGTCTCATCAGACCACAAGATGTGGTTCCAGTAATCAATGTCCTTAGTCTGCTTATTTGTGGGCTTGCTTGTGCATCATCTTTAGAAGGGGCTTCCTTCTAGGATGACAGCCCTGCAGACCAATTTGATGCAGTGTGTGGCGTATGGTCTGAGCACTGACAGGCTGACCCCCCACCATTCAATCTCTGGCAGCACTCATACCTCTATTTCCCAAAGACAACCTCAGGATATGATGCTGAGAACTGCACTCAACTTCTTTGGTTGACCATGGCGAGACCTGTTCTGAGTGGAACCTGCCCTGTTAAACCTCTGTACGGTCTTGGCCACCGTGATGCAGCTCAGTTTCAAGGTTTTGTCAATCTACTGTTAGCCTAGGTCATCTTTATGTAGAGCAACAATAATTTTTTTCAGTTCCTCAGAGAGATCTTTGCCATGAGGTGCCATGTTGAACTTCCAGTGACCAGTATGAGAGAGCAAAAGTGATAACACCAAATTTAACACACTTGCTCCCCTTTCACACCTGAGACCTTGTAGCACTAACCAGTCACGTGACTCCAGGGAGGGAAAATGGCTAATTGGGCCTGATTTGAACATTTTCACTTAGGGGTGTACTCACTTTTGTTGCCAGAAGTTTAGTCATTATTGGCTGTGTGTTGAGTTATTTTTAGGGGACAGCAAATTTACACTGTTATACAAGCTGTACACCCACTACTTTACATTGTAGCAAAGTGCCATTTCTTCAGTGTTATCACATGAAAAGATATAATTAAATGTTTACAAAAATGTGAGGGGTGTACTCACTTTTGTTTTTATAATAATAAACATATAATACTCACTTGCTCTGTTTAATGGTTTTGCATAGAGAAGCCCCTATCCTCCTCCTCTGAAATCCCCTGCCGGTGCTCCTGGCTCCTCCTCTTCAGTGAGTAACCTTCATAGGAAGCCGCTTCCTATGGGGGCACTTGTGCGGGCTCGATCCAGAGTCTCACTGTTCTCGGGCACATCCCTGGATAGAGATCGGGCTCAGGTAAATATAAGAAAGGGGGGGGGAGATTTAGGGTTTAAAGACCTTAAGGCTTTCAAACCACTTTAAATAAAGGAATAACCAGTGCATTCTAATGGGCAGCTCCAAACAAAATGTGGTGAATGAACCACCTTTCTCCTGCGCTCAGAAAACTAGGCTTCCCCAACTTCTTTTCCAACTGGACTTTATGAATGGCGTCTCGGATGGCTAAGGTCTTGCTGCCCTAAAGGACTGGGGCAGTCAAACAATACTGCAAACAAAAACACCAAAGAAAGGCGCACCGACCTAGCGCATTATCCTCAATATAGGCTTTAATATCAAAACATAAAAATGGCTACTCACAAACTCACCTGGC